>NC_067154.1:10421357-10647741 GCF_903995435.1 Acomys russatus | reverse complement strand
CTTAGAAGAAAAAGTGGGAAAGAGCCTGGAACATAGTTGGCACAGGAGACAACTTCGAACAGAACACCAACGGCCCAGGCTTAATGTCAACCATTAATAAATGGGACCTCATGAGGCTGAGAAGCTTCTGTAAGGCAGGAGACACTGTCAAGAGAACAAAGCGACAGCCTACAGACTGGGAAAAAATCTTCACCAACCCTACATCTGACAAAGGTCTAATATCCAAAATATATAAAGAACTCAAGAAATTAAACACCACCAAACCGAATAACCCAATTGAGAAATGGGGCTTGGAACTAACAGAGAATTCTCACAGAGGAGTATCAAATGGCTGAGAAACACTTAAAGAAATGCTCAACCGCCTTAGTCATCAGGGAAATGCAAATCAAAACAACTCTGAGATTCCATCTTACAACCCATCAGAATGGCTAAGATCAAAAACTCAAGCGACACCACATGCTGGCGAGGATGTGGGGAGAGAGGAACTCTCCTTCATGCTGTGGGAATGCAAACTAGTACAGCCACTTTGGAAATCTATCTGGTGCTATCTCAGAAAAATGGGAATAGGCTTCCTCAAGACCCAGCTATTCACTCCTTGGAATATACCCGAAGATGCTCCAGCACACACAGAAATTTGCTCAACCATGTTCATAGCAGCCTTATTCATAATAGCCAGAACATGGAAACAGCCTAAGTGTCCCTCAGTAGAAGAATGGATAAAGAAACTGTGGTACATATACACTATGGAATACTAGTCAGCTATTAAAAACAAGGAATTCCCGAAATTTGTGGATAAATGGATTGAGCTAGAATGATCATAATGAGTGAGTTAACCCAGAAGCAGAAAGAATCAAATGGTATATACTCACTTATATCTGCATACTAGCCCAAGAGGCATGTCCCAACGAAAGCCTTCACTTACCAGGAAACTTGGACAGAGGGGAGGACATCCTATTGGGACTCTAAATGAGAGACGCATGGGGAGACAGCAAAATAAAAGGATCCAGAGGTCCTAGAAATCTACAAGTAGAACAATATGAGAGAGGCAGATTTGAGCCCAGGGGTCCCGCTCAACTAAGGCACCCCAAGGACAATACAGGAGGTAAACTTTAAACCCCTTCCCAGATCTAGCCAATGGTCAGAATATCTCCACAGTTGAGTGAGAGTGGTGATACGACTTTCTCACATAGTCTGGTGCCTCACATTTGACCATGTCCCCTGGAGGGGGAGACCTGGGTGGCACTCAGAGGAAGGACAGCAGTAGCCAAGAAGAGACTTGATACCTTATGGAGAATATAGAGGGGACGTAATCCCCTCAGAACAGTCATAGGGGAGGGGAATAATGGGAAAATGGGGGAGGGGGGAGGAATGGGGAGGATACAAGGGATGGGATAAACATTGAGATGTAACAAGAATAAATTAATAAAAAAAAAAAAAAGATTCCTCTGGACTTGAGTTCGGTTCCCAGCACCCACAGAATGCTTCACAACCATCCGTAACTCCAGTTCCAAGGGATCTGTGTCTTCATCTGCTGTCCCCAGGTACCAGGCATGTGCATGGTACACAGACATACATGAAGTCACAACACTCATACAAATAAACTAAATATAAAAAAATAAAGATGACCCTGGGATGGAGAACTGGGTAAAAGGAAGGACTTTTTATATTATAATCTTCTGGATTGGGTATAAATCTTGTGATTTCCAAAATAATCCATTTTAAATGACATGTTTGGGATGTTTTGAAAGTAATGAAAAATTAGAAAGGTGAAGAAAGGCAAAAAAAAAAAAAAAAAAAAAAGAGAAAAGGGTCAGCCATGATGTTCTGTTTTCTGTTTGGATGCAGAAAGACTTGTTTCTTCTCTCTCTCTCCTCTCTCTCCTCTCTTTCTCTCTCTCACTTTCTCTCTCTCTCTCTTTCTCTCTCTCTCCCCCCTCTCTCTCCCCCCCTCTCCCCCTCTCTCCCCCCCTCTCCTCCCTCTCTCTCTCTGTCTGTCTCTCTCTCTCTCCTCCTCTCTCCCTCTCTCTCTCTCTCTCCTCTCTCTCTCTCTCTCTCTCTCTCTCTCTGTTTAATTGCTTTTGCTGTCTGGAGTGCAGTCATGATAATATGTGACAACCACTCCATGTAACCTGTTGTCTCCTGTGAAGTTGGGTAGCAGATCAAGTTGCTGTTTTATGCTTCCTCCAGCATCCCGTCATAGGACACGAAAGCTTCCCAAGTCTGCTAAAAACTGAGTGATCACCCTGAGGCAGCATATGTTTATTTTTCACATGTATATATGTGGTGTGCATGCATGTAGGTATGTCTGCTTGCGTGTGGGCCCACATGAATATATGCAGAATATATGTAGCTAAGGAATGTGGGAGCCAGAGGTCGACATTAGTGACTCCTCAGTCACTCTTCATCTTGTTTACCGAGGCAGGGTCTCTCACTTGAACCCAGAGCTTCCCAGCTCTAGCTAGCCAGCTTGTTACACAATCCTGCCTCTACCTCCTGTACGCTAGGACCACAGACGGGCTGCTATTCCCCGTCCCCTCCCCCCCCCCCCCCCCCCCCCCCCCGGATTCCCATGAATGTTAGAGATCCAAATTTGGTTTCCATTCTTCCACAGCAGGCACATTCTATGTCAAGCCGTCTCCTCAATCTCTTCGAAAGCACTTCACTGAGTTACTTGGGCTCCAGGCCCTGAACAGGACCACGTTGGCCATCTGATAATGCTGACGTGCTCGTTTGACTGAGGGATCATTGGTCCACGTCTGCTCGGTTCTCAGCATGTGCTTCTCCTCGGCTGTAGTAGCTGTCCCCTTGTTTGTAGGTTGGTTTCTCTGCCAGCATTAGCTCACGTCTTCTCTTCTATCCCCTGGCCCAGAGCATTTTGCAGAACCTGGACTTGAGAGGCCAGGCAGTCTTCAGTACTGTCCACACCTATGGCCTCTACGTGAACTTCAAGAACTTTGTCTGTAACATCGGCGAGGACGCAGACCTATCCATGGCCCTGTATGACCCAGACCAGTCCACCTTCATCAGGTAAAGGAGACCTGTGCCATCTGGGCTTGGCCTTGCAACGTACAGTCTTTCCCCGCCCCTGTCCAGGAGCTCTTCACTGGGTTTGCGACAGGTATATGTCTCACAGGAGAAAATAAAGTCCTTTGGCTCTGATGCCTTTGTACAAGGATGCTGGCACCATGCGGCTTCAGCTCACACAATCTGTCATGCATAAATAGTGTGTTTAATAGTGCATAAAATAGCTGTCCGTGGTGGCGCAGGGCTAGTCTGGTCTACAGAGTGAGTTCCAGGACAGCCAAGGCTACACAGAGAAACCCTGTCTCAAAAATCAAAACAACAACAACAACAACAACAGAGTGACAAACTGCTTAGGACAGAGACAAGGATAAAGAACTCAGAAGGCCCTGCAGGAGGAATGAGAGATGATGTGGAACACGGTGCGGATCCAAGGCCCTGAGACTGAGCTGTAGGATTCTGCAGTGGTGAATGGCCATCATTATAAGTCTGTCCAAGCCCTTGGAGTGCACTGTACCAGCTGTGAGCTCCCCTGGCAGCTGTCGGCCATGGGGAAGGATGCTGATGATGTTTCTGTGCAGGTTCTGTTGTTATCGCTGCATAGTTGGGGCTGCGTGTTTGGGAACCCTGCTTTCAGCTCAACTCTGAACCAGGAACCCAAAACTACTGGGGAAAAAAATAGTCTACATAGAGGAAGTTTAAAGATGATAAGGAATAGCCAGAGCATGGTTGCTCCCCGGAGTGACTCTCCACTGAGCAACTCAGGAAATGAAGATTAATCTTCAAGAGGGTGGTGAAAAGTACTTAACTGGGGCCTAGGTGTAGCTCAGCTAGGAGCGTGCTAGCTTAGCACTGACAAAGGCATAGGTTCAATCCCCAGTGTTGCATGCATCAGATGGGTGGCACATGAAAGGTGGAGGCAGAAGGGTCAGCTACACAGTGGGTTTGAGGCTAGCCTGGGCAACGTAAGACCCTCTCTCAAAAAGTAAAAATCGCTACTTGTGTGATATGGACCATGAAGGATGGATCTGGAATGACTTACAAAATTAAGCTTTTATAAATGTGGCCTCTTGAGACATGAGTTCATTGACTATCTCAAGCTGGTCGATTTACTATGTAGCCCAGGCTGGCCTCAAACAATGACATAGCCTCACAGACCTGGCCACCATGCCCAACTCTTAAAATTAAGCTGTCACTTCAGCAAAGTTGACGCTTGTATACAAGAAATTTGAGATGGACTACGGACCCCAGGCAAAAGAAGCTTATGAGATCCCATATCTGGGCCACCCTGAGCAGTGTCTGTCACTGTGTAGATGTCCCTGTAGCAAGGACTCGTTCAAAGACAGAAGCTGAGGGCTATGGTGCGTTTGTGCTTTCCCAGGATCCACCTCGCCATGGGACGGGATGCTTCTGCCCCGGGTGGCTTCTCCTTAACACTCATTTCCGGTTTTTCCTGCTAGTGAGAACTACCTAATTCGCTGGGGCAGTAATGGGATGCCCAAGGAGATCGAGAGGCTGAACAACCTCCAAGCAGTGTTCACTGTGAGTCCCGCCCTCCTTCATAAACACTTGCTGTCTTCATTTATTTTCTATGTCTGTGAGTATGCGTGTGTATGGATGTGTTGCCACGACATAAGTGTGTGGAGGTCAGAAGCCAATTTGCAGAAGCAGCTTCTTTTTCCAGTGCGTAGGAACCTGGGGATTGAACTTGGGTCCTTAGTCTTGTCAGCAAGTGTCTTTATCCGTGGAGCTATGTAATTAGTCCAATCTCACCTCTGTTTCATCATTTTCTTCCTGTTTTGGGGGATACAAGTAAAAAGGAAAGCCATCATTGTCCTCAGAGTAGGAGTGACCCAGTCATTTATTCACTTAGTGAACACATGCAAGGTACAACATACTGATTTGCACACATGAGACAATCTGTGAGCCTTTTTTTTTTTTTTTAAAGATTTATTTATTATGTATACAGTGTTGTCTGCTTGTAGGCCAGAAGAGGGCATCATGTTACATTAGATGGTTGTGACCCACCATGTGGTTGCTGGGAATTGAACTCAGGACCTTTGGAAGAGCAGGCGGCGCTCTTAACCACTGAGCCATCTCTCCAGCCCTGTGAGCTGTTTTTTGAGCAGCTTTTGTGCTGGTGGAAAACAATGATGACACAAGTAAATAAATATAAGCAACACCTACAATCCTGAAGTGCTTCAGGGGCTTTGCCAAAGTATTGCTGGCAGATTCTTATGTTTTAATTGTATATTTACTTATTTAACTTTTGTTTTCAATTTAGTTATACTTGCTTATTGACTTTATTATAATGGAAATGTTTTCCTACTCTTATTTTTAAATTTATTTTTGAGATTATAATTACATTATTTCCCCCTTTTCTTTCCTTCCTGCAGGCCCTCCCCCTATACCTCTCCTTGCTCTCTTTTAAATGATGGCCTCTTTATTTCATTAATTGTTGCTACATGCATATATGTGTATTCAGCTGTGTGTGTGTGTGTGTGTGTGTGTGTGTGTGTGTGTGTGTTCCTGTGCTAACACAGGTGTCATAGTTCAAGTGCAGAAGTCAGAGGGCAGCCTCTGGTGTTAATCCTCACCTTCCACGTTGCCTTAAGGCAGAGTCTCTTTGTCATCTGTCATTTCATATAAAAGGCTATTCTAAAGATTCTCCAGTCTCTGCTTCTGCCTTACTTGGGAACATGAGGGTTACAGGTGTGTGCTACAGTACCCAGCTTTACATGAGTTCTGAGAATTTGGACTCAGGCTCTCAGGATTACATGATAAGTAATTTACACACTGAACCATCTCCCCGGGCCTGCAGCTTATGTTTTAAGTAGATTGATCAGGTGCTGGGAGTGCCTTAGCAGCACTAGGCTGTGGGTTCAATGCCCAGCACTCCAAAACACATAAGTAAAAGACATTTGAGGAAGACAGTGGCATTGAAGAGAGTCAGCCATGCAGATTGCTAACTGGAAGAAGAGCTTCAGACCAAGATCATGGTGAGGGCAAATGTGATCCAGACTCTTCCGTCCGTCCTCCCACCCCAAAAAAATACTTCCTCTGAATAGAGGATTCCTAGTGCTCCTCTCTCGGGTGCTGCTGCATGGGTGCTTCTGCAGGGTGCTGCTGCATGGGTGCTCTGCAGGATGCTGCTGCATGTGCCTTGGGAGCCTGGCAATGCATGAGGCTGTTGTTTGGACCTGGCAACTGTTTTCTTTTTAGGTCAGAGCTTTCTGAGCTTCTCTCACTTACTTTTAAGGACACACCCTGGGGCCACCAGGACCCCTGGGAAACCTTGATGAGTGAAGGTTCCCTCTCTTCTTCTTCCTCTCCATCGGCCTACACCAGGGCTTCATCTACTGTCTCTGAGTCCAAGACTAGGAAAACTGAGACCACTTGTCTTGGTCCCTCTGTCAGCCTCCTCGCTCTAGGACACACTCCCAGGCTTCTCTGTCCCTATAGAGCTATTCCTGTCTCTCTACCCCTGCACGTGCAGGTATAGAACTTCCTGAGATTTCCTCCCCAGACTTTAGTGTTTGTTCAGTTTTGAAACCAAGTTAGGTTTTCCCTGCAGTCAAATGGCATTTACAAGACCATGTATAGATTTTTTAAAGGTACTGTTAAATCATTGATTTATTATTTATTTATTATTATTATTAAAGCTGCAATTGCTCTTTCTTTTCCTGACCCCACACCCTCTTCCAGCCAGCAGAAAGTCATCTAGTATGTAAATTTCATGTCTAGCCTTTTGAATTAAATTAACTGTGGTGGCCATGCCCTTGGTCATTAAGCAGCTCTTCGAACTCACTTATCAATGACCTGTGTATTATTAATGATATCAATGTGCCACAGTTTCTAGAACCTGCCACTCAGTGACTTTATTTCGAGGAATGGATGCTTTGCAGAACCTCAAGCAGAGAGTCAGGGCAGGTGACGGCTGGCGTATATTGCTGTCTCTGTAATGTGTCTCCGGCAAATTACAGGGCGTAGATTGGAGTGGTTATTTGAAAAGTAATTCTTGATTCAGTAAGAAGGCTGGGGCTGCTGTTTCATAAAAGGGTTCTGAGATATAATGAAGTTATTTTTGATGTTAAGTGAATGAGATGTATAAGCTCATTTCTGGTCACTCGTCCCTTCCTTAAGAATACACACACAGACACACCACACACACAACACACACACACACACAGACACACACACACACCACACAAGATATAGACAGACACAGACACAGACACACACACACAGACAGACACACACACACACTTGACACACCACACGACACATACACAACAGACACACACAGACAACACCACACACAGATATAGACAGACACAGACACACACACACACAGACAGACAGACACACACACACATTGACACACACAC
The DNA here is from genome assembly GCF_903995435.1 of Acomys russatus. Lineage (NCBI taxonomy): Eukaryota > Metazoa > Chordata > Mammalia > Rodentia > Muridae > Acomys > Acomys russatus. The sequence continues at coordinate 10,640,333 of NC_067154.1, read as the reverse complement.
ACACACACAGAGATATAGACAGACACAGACACACACACACAGACAGACAGACAGACACATACACACAGACACACACACACAGACACACACACACACACACACACACACACACAGATATAGACAGACACAGACACACACACACACACAGACAGACAGACACACACACACATTGACACACACACACACACACAGAGATATAGACAGACACAGACACACACACACACAGACAGACAGACACATACACACAGACCACCCACACACACACACACAGACACACACACACACACACACAGATATAGACAGACACAGACACAGACACACACACACAGAACAGGACAGACAACACACACACATTGACACACACAGACACATACACACAGACACACCAGACACACACACACACCAGCTTCAGCGGCAAACAAGAGCACTTCCCCCCCACACTTGCTATTCAGTGTTCATAGAGAGGGCTTCTCAGGATGTGGGTAAGGAACCTCAACAAAACCATGCCTGGATTACACTTGCCTCCAAGATGTTTAGAAGATGAAACTGGGGGTAAGAAGGGGTGGGCCGTTGAACCTATTTGTAATCCGGCGCTGAGAGATGAAGGCAAGAAGATCTAGAGTACAAGGTCACCACCAGTTACATAGCAAGATCAAGGGCAGCCTGGGCTCTCACGGCCTTCTGTGGATGCTCAGTGAATGTTAGCATCATGCAAGTGTTTATGTCATTGACAGTGACGTGTGTCTTGTACTAAGACATGAGACATGCAGCGGAAAGACCTGAAGTGTCAGAAATGTCCCTGGCTTTTAACTCCTTGCCCACCTCTCTACTACAGATGTTAGACTGACCCTGGCCTTCGTCTAGAAATGTGAAATAGGGACCAGGACGGAAGGCCACATTTTCTAGATAAATAGAAAATCATTTCCTCTGCTGCTACAGTAGTCCTTGGGAGGGCGGGAAGAAGAGGCGTTGCTGTGGTGTCTCAGCGTGGGTAGCGTGCCTCCGAGCAGGACAGGACAGCACAACCAACTTCTCTCTGTGTGCTCTTCTGCCTTCAGGACCTCAGCAAGCACAGACCTCATCGGCCACGCATCAGCCTCGGTGCCAGATTGTCCGCGTGGGCCGCATGAGCTGAAGAGGGCAAAGAAACACACCTGTGGCCTCCGGAGGCCTTTTGGATTGGGGCAGGTACAAGGAAAGCCCAGAGGCCAAGGAACGTGGCACAGCTTCTGGACCCTCTTTCTCACAGCTTCTAAAAGACCTAATTGTGGACACCGCCCCTCTGCCCCACCCCCCCACCTCCGCATCATCTGATCACAGATTTGGCAAAGTCCCATTTTGGGCATATTTCCAAAAAAAGAATTGACAAGAAAGGTGTCAAAGAAACACCACGCTCCCAGTGCCGAAGGGGGAATATGCCATTCAAGTGTGCACAGTAGATGAATGGATAAATAGAGGTTTTATTCGGCCTTAAAGGGAAGGAAATTCCAACTCATGCCACCACATGGCTATACATGGAGACGTTAAGCTAAGCAGAATAAGCCATACATGAAAAAAAGCCAACTCTGTAGGATTCACTTTTATGAGCTACTTAGAAGAGTCTGGTTCAGGAAGGCGGCTGGATGGGGTACCAGGGCTGAAACAGAGGAGGGAATTGCTTCTTGAGGGAAGCGCACTAGGGGCAGATGACGGTGATGGTTTCTCAGGTGAGCGTGCTTACTTCCACTGAACCGTACACTTAAAGATGGGTAGGACGGCAACTTCCAGGCAACATATATTTAATCGCCACTTAAAGCAATGAGAGGAGATAGGGAAAAGAAGGTAGGTGGCTGGCTGGAGGGCAGACCGAGATGGCAGGAGGGAGGGCTGTCTAAAGAAATAATGGTTCATGTTGTCAATAGTTGGTCTTCGGCACATAGCATTCATGCCCCAGGATGACCAGTTCTCTCTTCTTGAGTCTTGTTGACCCATGTAACCACTGACTGTGTTTCCTTTGTGGCCAGCACTGTGTCTCACACACAGTAGGACTGCTTGCTACCATGTGCTCTGGCGCCTCACTGTGAGCCACTGCAAAGTGTTGACCCTGCTTAGGAGACTCAGCTCTCAAAGGCAAACTATGTGTCACTGAGGGTCTTCCAGGAGGGCCCTTAGCTTAAAGCAACCCTCAGGGATCAGTGGTGCTTTTGAAAGTCATCATGAAATGTCAGAAGTTTGCTCCTGGCACCAGGGCCAGATATTCCACATTCATTAGTTAACCTGGTGCTTCCGTGGATAAGGACACCTCCCTGTCCCATGGGACTGTCTATGTGCCGTGTCTTTGGAACTGTTCCCATCACTGCTGCTCAAGGAGTGCCTAGGGAAACAGTATTGTTTTTTGATTGGCTTTTTGAGACACAGTCTCTGTAGCCCCGGCTGGCCTGGAGCTTACAGGCTTTCTTAGCCTTTCAGTGCTGAAACTATGGGTATGTGCTACCCTGCATTGCTTAGCATTGCTATGCTGTCAGGTATGAAAGTGGAGTTTCAAAAGATACAAGGAACCCAGGTCTGTCTAGCCCTCCACATGGCAATGTATTTATTTATCTATAAAATAAAGATGTATTAGAGGTCACTGCCATTCATAACAGGCCAACAACACTAAAATATTAAACCAGGGGCTTTTGTGTACTTTGCTATATTAGTATCTGTGTGTGTGTGTGTGTGGGAGAGGGGGAGAGTGTGTGTATCTGGGGTACTGGATGCAGAGAGGACTAATTCTTAATCAGCCTTGATGCCAGTCGTTAACCCAAGTTAGGTGCCATGAGATGACGACACTAACCGATGAGATCCTCCGTGGCTTTTGGTGCAGTCTTTTTAAAATAATAAGATCCTGTAAGGAGAACAGCAAGCTGCAGGTGATGCCCAGCTGTGCGCTCCTTCGCAGCTAGCACCAGCATTATCCCCTGGCTCAGTGGACCTTATTGTCTGAGTGTGTTTCTCAGTACTTACGGCTCTTGTCTTCAGACAATCTATCTGGGATGTGGAGAAATGGATTGCTAATGTGTGTTTTATGGCTAGACTGTGATTTATTAAGCAGTTTCACCTCTTCAGAGGGTCCTGCCTCATGTCAGCCAGCAGCAGCTTTGCAGCTTTCTTATTAATCCTCCGCATGTAGCTGGGCGAGGTTGGTTGTGTGATCTGGCTTAGTGGTCACTGAATTCATACCCTGGCTTTGCTAAAAAGGTCAAACTTGATTGTGCCCATGTGGGCTCCTGTGGGCTCCATTGGTACCTTGCCTCCCGGGAGTGTGCAAGGTCCTGGATTAAATCCCAATGCTGCAAAACAAAGCAAACAGAACAAATAAACACAGCCAACAACCAAAACAAAGCTTGTGACCAAGAGCAAGTTAACCCTTCCCGTCCCTTAAGGGGGAGTGCTCCTCACAGCTGTGTAAATGAGACAGTGGATGCAGCAAACTTACCACCTGGCTCTCCTGAAGTGCTCTCCTGGGATAGGGTGTGGGTGGACCAGTTGCTGGTGGCTGTTTTCTGATGCTCTTAATGCTGTTATAGAAACCAGGAGTTTATCAAATCATCAAGACACAGGTGGCCACTTTGAATCTTGAGTTTCTCTCCAGACTGTTAATTCTTCTGACAGGCCTGCTGCAAATATGTATTCTCTATGGCTTTCAGTGAAGGCTTACCAAAAAATAAATAAATAAAAAATAAATAAAAATAAAGAACAAACAACCCAGGCTTATGTTTCTGAGGAATTTAGCAACTCAGTCTTTCGGAGTTTTAAAGATGTATCCTCTAGCAGTGGATAGAGAAAATCTGAGCCTTTCATGACTTGTTGCCCCACTGGGTGTGGTCTATTAGGTAACTGTTGTTGCTTGGTGCTTGCTTCTTCTGGTGTTCTGTGTTTTGCTGATACCCTCCTTTTCTCTACAGCTCAGGGAGGCCTCTAATGATGTTTATCTCTCTCCTAGTGATGGATATTACTGATATCATACACGGGAGGGTGGATGATGAAGAAAAGCAGCACTTTATCCCCTTTCAGCAGTGAGTATCTGGCACTTATCCCCGGCGACTGGAGGGACAGCTTAGCCGTTCTGTGGGGCATGGATGCAGAAGCAGGAGGGAGGAACTTTTCTGGTTTTGGAGAAGTAAAGGCGTTTCCGCTGGAAGACTACCTGGGACCTCTGCAGAAGACTTAAAGAGAGTATCCTGACTCAGTAGAAATAACTGGAGGAATATAAAACAGATGTGCACTGAGATCCAGAGAGTGTTGTCATTTGATTGTCAAGAGGTGCCATAGTGTATCTGCCTTCTGTTGTGTTGAGCAGGTTTAACTAAGGGTCTCAAGACTTCTCAGACTGGATAATGTATATGAATTGTCAGGGCAAACTTGTTAGAGTGAACATTTACTCTGGTAGGTCTGACTGCATCTGACGAGCTTCTGAGTATGGCTGTTAGCGCTGGTCCAGGGAGCACACTCATAGTAGCCAGGGGTTCGTCAGGAAGAGTGGGAAGGGCTTGCTATGGTCCCTGTGAGGAACTAGGGGAGCCAGTATCGTCGCACAGGCCAGGATAAGCGCAGAACTTGACCCAAGCTCTATGCTGGGCTGCAGGACCTGGAGCCATCCCTGCTCCTGTGGGCTATAAGGGGACAAGCCCCTGTAATTATCTCAAGTTCAAGTGGGAGCAATGTGGCCACTCAGCACACATGACGGTGGCCCAGGAAGAGGCCAAATAGTTTCTGGAAATGACCCCCATATCTATCAGGAGTTACGCGCCAGTTACAGGACATTGTCTCACTTAACTTGCACTGGCCACTGCAGGCTGATAGGACAACTGGAATTTTAGAAGCCAGCCTCAGGATATTTGAGTGAAAGGATCTTTTTAAAATTCATGTGAGTGATGGGGCTGGAGAGATGGCTCAGTGGCCCACGGCACTAGCTGCTCTTCCAGAGGACTGAAGTTTGTTCCAGAACATATATTGGGAGATTCCTAACCGCCTGTAACTCCAGAGGGTCTGTTGCATCTTGTAGCTCCTGCAGGCAACTCCACACATGTGGCAGATACTCACCCAGACACACAACACACACATGTAAATAAAAAAAATCATATATGTATATGTACATGCACGCAAATCATATGCAAATGGTGGAAAGGCATAACTGTACGAGAAAAGTCCTTTTTTAAATCTTACTTAGTGTTAAGAAACACAAGTCACGAGGGGCATGGTGGCGCGCGCCTTTAATCCCAGCATGAGGGAGGCAGAGGCTGGCAGATCGCTGTGAGTTCAAGGCCAACCTGGTCTACAAAGCGAGTCCAGGACAGCCAAGGCTACACAGAGAAACCCTGTCTCGAAAAAAAACAAAAAGACCAAACCAACCAACCAAACAAACAAAAAACCCGCAAGTCAACTGGGTGGTGGCAGTAGCAGCATACACCTTTAATCCCAGCACTCAGGAGGCAGAGCCAGGCGGATCTCTGATCTCTGAGTTCAAAGCCAGCCTGGTCTACAGAGCGAGTTCCAAGACAACCAAGGCTACACAGAGAAACTCTGTCTGGAAAACCTGAAAACAAAAACAAAAGCAAAACAAAACAAAACAAAAAAACAACAACAAAAAAAAGAAAATGAACAAAATAATAAAGAAAAAAGAAAAAGAAAAGAAAAGAAACACAAGTCAGTGATCTCTAGTACCACAGTATATGCCAGCACAGACTCCAAACAAGTGTAAAATTGAACAGCTTAAAAATGTAAGTTTTACAGGACAATAGAACCTCTTATATAATAATGAGCTCTGGAAAGCTATTTTTAATTCACACATCAATATTTTCAAACAAAAATATTTTTAAAAAACATAGAAAAATTGATGGGCTAACTCTCCTCCAATCTGTAACTTATATATAGGAATAAAACTAAGAAAATATTTGCAACATATGTTAGAAGAATATTCTTGATATATATATATATATATATATATATATATATATATATATAATGGAGAGTAACTAGATTATAGGAAGGAAATAAACACACAAAGAAATGGTATGCAGATCCATAAAGGATCAGAGAAACTCAGTTGAAAACAAAGTTAAGCTTGGGGCGTGGCCAGCTCTTAAAAGTGTATTAGGCATTCTTTTGGTGGCTGAAAGGAAACCCGTGTTTCTCATCTGTGTATACATTGTTACAGTGCGCTCAACAGGAAAAGGCACCTGACACTGGACAACTCACCTCAGTCCCCAGGTCCCTCATGGCGGAAGAAGAGAACTGACCCCCACAGGTTGTGCTCTGATCTTCACATGAGTGCCATGGCACACACCACACCCAGACACACACACATACACACACCCAGACACACACACACTAAAAGTACATGAATAAAAAACATTAAGCCTTAAGTTTTCTTTTCTGTGAAGAATGTACCGCCCAATTAGCTGATGGTATCTATTGGTTTATTTATGATTTCACCCCACTTTTTGTCGTTCCCTATTTTTCCACAGTAAATGTACTATACATAATTATATTTAAAATACAAGAATTCTCCACTTTCAGTCTTAAGCCTTGTACGTTTGCAGTTAATAGTGTGGGAACATATGTCAAGTAGATTTCCTATTTTCCTGAGGTTGCTCCTAGTTATTTTAAAAATATACATTTAATAGTTTTCAACGTCTTGGAAGGTAGATACTCTACTTAGCGACAGTTGTTTTTTGTATTTGTACTATGGTGGGGGCTCCATGTTGACTGTAGCCTGGTCTGTTGGGGCCCGTGCAGGCACTTAATCCAAAACAGTGATTCCTGTAAATTCTATTTGACGTCAGAGCCCTCTGGTGAGGGATTTTGATTATATTTCCAGATTGCTCCCATAAGAGCTGCATGTTCTCAAGTCACACTTGAGAGACTTTCTCTACTTCCGGCTTCCTCCTTACCTTCCCTGTCTTCCGCAGAATCGCCATGGAAACCTACATCCGCCAGAGACAGCTCATCATGTCACCCTTGATAACCTCACATGTGATCGGAGAGAATGAGCCTCTCACTTCGGTTTTAAATAAAGTGATAGCTGCAAAGGAAGTGAATCACAAAGGGCAAGGTACGCAGTTGGCCCTGGCGGACGGGAGGGAGGGAGCATCCCAGAGTAAGGTCCATCATGGCCCTGCACTTTCACAGTCCCTTCCCCTGGGACAGTGCCCTCCTCAGACATCTCCTCCTGAGGAGCCTCAGACACTCACCCTCCCTGGTGGGATCAGGGTTGAGTTAGTAGTTCTGTGGTACAGACATTTCTCCGGTCGGTCTTTTTGTCTACCTTCTGTTCCCAGGGTTACCTCCAAGTAAATGTGCCAACAAAATGTGGAGTGAAATGTACACTGTGCCCTCAGTAGGACGGCCATTAATCTTTGTCTCCCGATTTCTCAGAAGGCCAGATAACAGTTCAGTTTTTTTGTAAAGCTTGACCAGGGTGACCCCATTTTAACATCTAGCCTGGTAGGGTAGGGATGAGGTCCAGTTCCCTGGGTTGGCACCTAAGTATCTTCTAACTGCCCGGTACTGTCGGTTGAAGTCATCCTGTGGTGTCTCTTTCTGTATCGGAGCTTTCCCCGTGTTAGGGCCCTGCTCAGGGTCTCTCAGAGGTCGAATTCTGGGTCAGTGTGAGGAACATGCTTCAGCACAGATGTATGGTCTGTGTTACCTGTCCTGAGCCTCAGGGTGCTCACCCTACACGCCCTCCCTGTCTGGAAGGTGCCAAGCAGGCTCTGGTCCTCATGTATTTAAATGTACACTTTGAGTCTGTATTATCTAACAGATATGAGTTTCCTGGTCTCCCGTCTCAGATTTTTTTTTTTTAAAGGAAGATAATTATTCTTCTATCTTTTTTAAGTTTTCCCAGTTTTTGGTTTACAAACTGTCCACGAACTTCTGCTTCTCCGTGAGTGTGTGTTCCTGTCCTATTTCCTCATGAGTCTCTTTAGCACCTGTTTCAGTGCGTAGCTTTGTATGTAGAAACTTTCAGTTTATATATGGATAACTATTTTGCTTTTAGAATTTGTTTAAGAAATGATTAATTCTGGGGCCTGTGTGATGGCTTGGGAGTTAAGAGCACTTTCTGCTCTCGCAGAGGACCTGGGTTCAGTTTCTAGTGCCAGATCATCTGATGACCCTTCTGATATCCCGAGACATCAGACATGCATGTGGTACGAAGACAATGCGTGCAAGCTGAACGCTCATACACCTAAAGTAAAAATAAATAAAACCTTTAATTTTCAGAGACTTAACAGCTATTCATGTTTTCTCCTTTCAATATCCTCTTAGTTTTTAAATGATGAGTAATTTACTTTTGTGTGTCTGAGTATCTGTTACATGTGTGGGTGCCCACAGAGACCAGAAGAGGGTGCCAGATTCCTTGGGGGCATGTTACAAACAACTGTGAGCTGCCCAACGTTGGTGCTGGTATTCAAATCCAGGTCCTCTGGAAGAGCCACAGGAGCTCTCGGTCATTGCATCGTGTCCAGCCTCTGAAAGTCGTGTCTTCACTGGTGCTCTGCTTCTGCCATCGTATTAAATGGCCACGTGCTGTGTATGTAGTCCCACAGTTTCCACTGATACATGTGTCTTTTCTGCCACCACTGCCACATAATGTTAGACTTAGAACAAACAGATTTTGCTATCAACTAGCATAATCTCTACTGGTTTTTGTTGTTGTTGTTGTTGTCCACTAAAGTCTGTTGACTTCTAAGGAAGTCCTCTTATGCGTCTGAAGGAAGTGTCATTGGACTGATGCCACTCTGGGAGGTTTGCGTGTTATCATGAGGTGTCTGGTAGGTCTCTCACAAGCTTCTATGTGTGTGTTGCAAAGATTTTACAGAGAACTGGAATTTTGTCCCCTTTTTTCCTTTACAGGTCTTTGGGTGTCCTTAAAGTTATTGCCGGGTGACCTCACACAGGTTCAGAAGAACTTTTCACACCTGGTGGACAGATCAACAGCAATAGCTCGGAAAATGGGCTTTCCAGAAATCATCCTGCCAGGTACACACTAGTCTCGTTTTGTGTTTCTTTTCCCTGTTGGAAGGAAGGATTGCCTCTCTTTGGACAGTTGAGGTAATCTGCATCCCTAAGAGGATGTCATTCGGGGCTAATGCCATCAAGCAACCGGTGACAGAGTTCCAACATCCTAAAAAGACTGTTCAGTGGGAAGAATCAGGAAAGGGTCTTTAAGAATCACTCTGCACTCTCAATGACTCTTCCCCATCCTGTTCTTCACAGATGCTTCCCCCAACTTGACTTCCTTCTCAGGGAGCAAACTGGTACCCCAGTGCCTTCAGTCCCTCGACAAGCGCATTTTCTCCGTGTGCCATCCTCTACCTTGGGCCCCCGTGCTCAGCTCTGTCTCTGCAAGACCCCCTGTTTTATTCCCCTGAACTCTTGACTGTACACTGCTCACCCCATTCTGCACGTTCCCCGTTCTTGCTCTGCTCTCACCTTTGTTGCCACGTGTTGGTGGCTGCCTGCAGTTGCATTCCCCCAAGTTCACTGACTTCACCCATTTAGTTCTCTAATATCCATAGTAGACAAAGGGAATCATACTGTAAGGAACTTGATTAATATTTGTTAGTATTAATGAGGCTTGTGCACAGCCAGTCATATCACATCTGAAAAATTTTAAGAGACCAACTTGCTATCTATACATGAGAGCAGATTTTTTTTTTGGAGCAATTGAGATTTTTTTCTTTTCATCATCAAGAAGTTAAGAGGCAGTAGTTTGTGGGATTTTTTTTTGTTTGTTTGTTTTTGTTTTTTTGTTGTGTTTTGTTTGGTTGGTTTTGGGGGTTTTTTTGTTGTTTTTTTTTTTTGTTGTTGTTGCTGTTTTGTTTTTGTTTTTTTTTTTTCCGAGACAAGGTCTCTCTGTGTAGCCTTGGCTGTCCTGGAGTCACTTTGTAGACCAGGCCGGCCTCAAACTCACAGTGATCCACCTGCCTCTGCCTCGCATGTGCTGGGATTAAAGGTGTGTGCCACCATGCCTGGCAGAGGCAGTAGTTTTTATACATACACATTGCCTGAGAATGAAGGGTGTTTCCGTGAACACTCACAGAATGAGTGAGTAAGCGTTTCCAGAAAGGGAGGATGTTATGTTTTCTTTTTCATAAGAACAGATCCATTGCAAAGCTTTTCACCAACTACAAAAGCACCAACATTCGAGGGAAGTGTTTTGCTTCCTCATTGTTTAGTTGCTGTGTTTGAGACAGGTTCTCAGTGAGGCCAGGCCGACTTGGAACTTGAATCAACCTATCTGCCTTGGTCTCTGATTGCTAGGCCAACAGCCATGCACTGCCACACCCAGCTGTCTTAACTGTTTCAACAAGTAACTGTTGACAATATGCTCTTCTACAGACAGCTTTACTGTTAAGCAAGACAGGCGTCTGAAAACAGAAAAATTTATTTTCTAGACACATTGGCTTTATCTTGGAAATATTACAATAATTTTTATCAGCAGGGTTGACTCAGAACACCAGGGCTGTGATAGCCTTTAAAATGCCATCTAGGACAGTGGTTTGCGTGCTGTTCCGTGGATGTCAGCAAGGTCACCTCAGGAGCTCTACAGCACAGAAGTGCATGGGTTTAAGATGTCACTCAGTGGTGACACTTGCTTAGTGTAGCGAGGCCCTGGGTTCCCTTCCTAGACCTGATGGGGAAAGAGAGAGGAGGAGGGAGGAGACAGTGGCTGGCTTGACTCATTGGTGCATGCCTGCCTGTAATCTGACCACTGTGGAGGGTGAGTCAGGAGGGTCATGAGTTGGAGGTCAGCCTGGCTGACACTGTTGATGGGTCATTCCCTCCTCTGAACATTGTCTTCCCTTCTCCCTGAGGGACACTGCAGTCTGTTTTGCTGGTTGCCCTGGGGCTTTCTCCAGACACCCTTAGTCACTCTTCAGTGTCTGGCCCTTACACCCTGCTTTAGTTGCTGAGGGCTACCTTAACAAAACACCACAGAAAAGGGCCCGTGACAGTGGAGATTTATTCTTTCAGGTCTCTGGAGGCCCCGTGTATTCAAGACCAAGGTGTCTGTGTGGAGGATCTTCCCTAGGCTTGCAGGCAGCCATCTTCTCTTCCTCTGTGTCTGTGTGTTCTCCTCCCCTCCCCCCCCCAATAAGTACATCAGTCATATTGGAAAATAACCCGATTTCACTTTAAATAAATGTTCTGTCTTCCAATACGGGCATTCCGAAGGACTTAGGTTTCTACATAAGAATAAAGAGAGGCCCAGTTCAGCCCCTAATAGATTGGCTTTCCTTGTCAACAATAGCCTATACTCACCTGACAATTGTCTTTGTCCGCTTCCTTAGCACCAAGCCTCCTTTGGCCTTCAGGCGGGCTAGCCATCTCCTTCCTCCATCAAGATTCCTGCGTACTCTTACTACCCCCAACTAGATTACTCTCTTCTTTTCTTTTAACCAAGTATTCCTTTCTCAGCGTTCAGTGCGCCTGCCTGTCTCTGTGAGTGTGCTGCTGGTGTTCCTTGGTTATGTCTTCCCGGGAACCATGCTCACATCCAGCTAGCCGCATGAACAAGATGCCTGGAAGACACTATTAAAAATCTAATGGATTGCCTAGCCGAATATTATGTGCAATTATTAGACATATATTCCTAAATGCAACAAAGAATCACTATCGAAAAGAATTAAATCCCTGAGGTGCCTTAGTGGATAAAATGTCCTACCCTACACCCTGGATGACCTGTAGAGCCCACATTAAAAAAACAAAAAACCAAAAACAACAACAACAACAAAAAACCCAAAAAACCTTTTGCAGTGGCTCATATCTGTAATTTCAGCACTCCTACAAGGTGAGGGACCGAGCTGGAGGCAGGAGAAATACTCAGAAGCTTGTGAATTTAGGGGCAGCTGTAGAAAAAAATTAATTTTTATAAAACGTGCACATCAAAGACATCTTGATACGTACTGAAAGGTGGAATGAGAGAGCAGTGAAAGACTTCTGTGGAATAAATAGGTCATTACTGTAACGAGACCATTTCATGTTTAGTTTACCTCTTGTGTGTTATATTGTGGTACTTGGAGGTGAGTTCTCTCAGCCAGCGGCACTCACAGGAGGGCTTGTCGTGTTGTAGGGGATGTTCGAAATGACATTTATGTCACCCTCATCCACGGGGAGTTTGACAAGGGGAAGAAGAAGACACCTAAGAACGTGGAGGTGACCATGTCTGTGTTTGATGAGGAAGGCAACCTTTTGGAGGTACATAGCATCCCCCACAAATCCCACCGCCATCACACCTGCTCTGTGTAGCAGCTGACCCGCTGTCCCTACTTACAGTCAGCACTCCCCATACCAGGGGTTTAGTTCTTCCTTTCCTGGGTTTTTGTTCTTACTTGATTTGTTTCTGTTTTTGAAGAAAGGGTCTCACTAGGTAGCTGAGGCTGCCTCTGCCTCCTGGGTGCTGGGAACCACAGGCATGCAGGAGCATGTTTGCTTTCTCATAAGGAAAACCAAAATACCTAAAGCTTGATAAACATGTGATTTTCCACCGGACATTTTTACTCTCGGGGCCATTTAGACCTATTTTGTTGTTTCCCCTGTGCAGAGATATTGCAGGCCCCTTAGACTTTAGGGTCTTATGTTCTTTGACTTTTTCAAGCCATGTGGCTACAATAAGCTTGAGCACAGTGGTGGAGGTGTCCCGTAGGCCTCGGAAGGAGCACTGCCATCAGCTGGGCCAGTGGATTCAATGCACACCCACCTGGAAGAACATTTTGACACTGAAGGCACCGTTGGTGTAGGTCAGCTGATGCTCATTTCCAGTGTTAGTCATTAGGAACCTGCATTTTGTCTGAAATGCGGATGGTAGAGGCAAAGCCATAAGGGTATTCAGGTGAGTGTCCTGACTTCCAGTCTGGAGCTCCCCTGACTCTGCCAGCTTTCTGGCCAAACAAACAAGGACATCTTCATTTTGAGTTCAGAGAGTCAGGGCACCAGGTGGCCAGTTGGAGGCCTCTGTTGCCTCTGCCTAATTGCTTTGTAATCTACAAGTAAAAGTCTTGGTCAGGGAATGATGCTCTTCAGATACCCCGTTCTTGATGTCTCTAATTCAATCATTATGTTTCTTTTGTGGGGGTGGGGTTGGTTTTTTCAGACAGAGTTTTTCTGTGTGGCCTTGGCTGTCCTGGACTCCCTTTGTAGACCAGGCTGGCCTGGAACTCACAGCGTTGTGCCTGTCTCTGCCTCCCGAGTGCTGGGATTAAAGGCGGGTACCACCAAGCCCGGCCGTTATGTTTCTTTAAAAGCAGAAAAGTGTACATATTCAGTAAAAAACCCTGCAGGTCATGGCATGCAGGACTTGGGGCTGAGGGGACCCAGGCAGCATTTGTTGACGTCATGAGGCTTTACCGCATGCCGCGTGCCGAGTGCACCTGCTGCCCCTGTAAAGTCTCCCGGTGCAAATCTGGATGAGTGCTGCTAGGCTCTTCTCATATCCCCCAGGCCTCTGATTTTGAATTGATTTTTGCCTGTTGTACATTCAGAAGCCATACTCTTCATGACTAGTATCTTCTACTTGTGTCTTTCCAACCAAAGAAAGCCATTCATCCGGGTGCTGGGTACGAAGGCGTCTCCGAGTACAAGTCAGTGGTGTATTACCAAGTCAAGCAACCCTGCTGGTATGAGACGGTGAAGGTGAGAACTCTGTTTCTAACTCCTGTTGGCCCTGATTTAGATTCCTGTCTGTTTTTTAAGTCCCAAATCATTCTTAACCATATCTGGAAGTTTCAGATAGGCTTCAGTAAGGGATGAACAGGGAATAGGACAGGGTGAGGTAGGGCAAGGGGGCGGGGTCTAATTGAAATACATTGTATGAAGTTCTCAATTAATTGTTTCAAAAGGTGAATCAGTAGTTGAGAGGTCCTTAGAGCATCTGTCTTTAAGAAGCCCAACATTCCGAAACAATGTTCTCATTCACAAATGTATAGAGACTGGAATAGAGATGCTTGTGGCTGTAATAAGACGGTGGGCTGCTAAAACACTGCGCACAAGCAAAGACGTTCGCGCTCTGCCATCAGCTTCCCAACGTGTCGTTCTCGCTGGCCCCCCGCCCAAATGTGCTGGGCCTCTTCGGTGTAAGGAAGCGTTTCCTGAATATAAAGTGCTTTCAGAGCCAGCATTTTCCGTGGGCTCACAGTGGCCTTAAAACTAGACTATCGGAGGGGCAGGGGAGATGGCTCAGTGGTTAAGAGCACTGGCTATTCTTCCAGAGGTCCTGAGTTCAATTCCCAGCAACCACATCGTGGCTCACAACCATCTGTAATAAAATCTGATTCTCTCTTCTGGTGTGTATGAACAGGACCAGAGCACTCATGTACATAAAGTAAATAAATAAATCTTTTAAAAACACAAAATAAATTAGACAATTGGGTATTGCTATGACCTTTTCCCAAAGAGGTGGCCGGCTCAGAGAAGAGATGTGACCATTAGGAACCTGGAGCGCCTTGGAGTCAATGTAAAACTGGTCACTTCTCATTACTGGGCTGCACATTTCCCACTGTCAGTATCCTATGAATTCCAAGCCGAAAATCCACAGACAGAAACATTGTCCTCATATCTCTTTTAGGAAACAGTTATTTTTCACATCCTTCTGTAGTCTGTGTTTTTTTATGGTGCTGTCCATATGGATTTGTATTGTGCCCTTTTTTCTTCTTCCTTTTTTTAAAGACAAGTTCTCACTAGGTAACTCTGGCTGTCCTAGAAATTACCATGAAGTCCAGGCTGGCCTTGAACTCACAGAGATCCACCTTCCTTTGCCTCCTGAGTACTGAGACTTAAGGCACATACCATTGGTCCTGCCTATGTGGCTCAGGCAATGTGACTCCTCAGAATGTGTTTTTAGCCGTTCTAGAGAACCCTGGCTAAATATAGATACTAGCGCTGTTACACTGTCTCCTGTAACTTCCCGTACTACTATCAGAAAACTTCCCCACCCTGGTATTATTTCATCTTCTCTTATGGTTACCACTGTATCTGCGTGAGACTTCCACTTGGAAGCGTCCTATGTAGACCTCAAAATCCAGGTCTTGTCCCTCTGAGTGCCAGGTACATAATGTGTCTAAGCTCTGAAACTGTGATAAACCGCAGAGTGGTCTCTCTCTGAGAGTCTTGGGAATGGCTGTGTGAAGGAAGCCTGCGAGCGAGCTAGCAAGAGGGAAGCCTGCTAGCCGGCCTCTGCAGGATAAAACACGAACGTCAAATCTAAGTCTCTTTCTCAGAATAGTTAAGAGGAAGGATTTTGAGTATAGTCACCCTGAGCACAGGGTGAAAGCTTAAAGCAGTCAAGACATCATGCTGTGCCATGTAAATGTGTGTGGTCCTGGGTCCAACAGCGTGCATTACAGTTGAGAGGATTGACTCCAGATGAGCCGTGCCTTCCGACTCCTCCCCTTTCTGCAGGTCTTCATTGCTATAGAGGAGGTCGCCCGCTGCCACATAAGATTTACCTTCCGACACAGGTCATCTCAAGAATGTAAGTATTAGGGTGGGTTTGGCACACTTCCATTGAAAAATGGACTGTTTTCCTGGCATGCTTTGTGAATACCTGAATACCTGAAAAATAGATATTTGGCAACTTTAGTTCAGAATTCTTAGGTATCAGGAAAATAAAATGGTCATTTGATTTTATTTTTCTGAATGCTGGGACTGAACCCACAGTTATGTGCTCTCCTAATAAAGGCACATCCCCAGACCTATACTTCTGTTGCTGCTTATTTTTGACACATGGTCTTGATATGTAGCTCAGGGTGGCTTCAGGGTTTCATTCTTCCTGCCTCAGTTCGGAGTATGGAGTTCGGAGTATGAGTCACGCACCCAACTTCGCTAAAGGGGTTGAGGTAAGGGGGTTGCCGTGAATGAATTTGATTTGAGAGTTCTCCTTCCTGGTGTGTGGAGAGAGTATTGGATGGAAAAGGCATGAAGTTAGATGGTGCTCTTATTTATTAGGCAATACAGAAGACAGCCATATGTGAAACAGCAGGCTTTCTCAGTTTGGGGGTGGCAAACGTACTGCTGACCTGTGTTTAATTATCCTATGGTTAACATTACACCCCGGAGCTAATGTGAAGTTAACCTCCGTAGCCATCACCTCCTGTTGTCTGCCCACACGGCTCAGTCATGTATTTCTGTCTTTTCAGCCAGAGATAAATCAGAGCGAGCTTTTGGGGTGGCCTTCGTGAAACTGATGAACGCGGACGGCACCACCCTGCAGGACGGGAGGCATGACCTGGTGGTGTACAAGGTGGCTGTTGAGTGTTCCAGGAGCATCTTGCTGTTGGGGGGTGGGGCTATGCCTTGGTCCTGATTAGTAGAGGGCAGGGCCCCTGACTCTGCTGCCCATCATTAGAGTGACGCAGACAGTGTGGGGCTGTGCCTGGCTAGAACCTGGCAGGGTATGATAGGACGTGGTTTTCATATCACTGTGACCCAGGCACCATTCCTTTGCTGCCCGGGCCCTGCTGCTTTTCTCTCTGTGTGTGTGTGTGTGTGTGTGTGTGTGTGTGTGTGTGTGTGTGTGTGTGTGTGTGTGTGTGTGTCCATGTCCATCTATTCCCTGCACTACACCTACTGAGATTAGAGTTTAAAGTACATGCTGGCAGATACCATTTCCCCACTAATGTCTGGCAGAAGACAGCTCATGCATGGCTTGTGTGAGTTGTGCCTCACCAGTGAACATTTTCTTTCCTCAGCATCTTGGTAGTCTATGAGTAGTTGTGTAATCTGTAGGGAGCTACTTCTCTGTCCATTGGCCCAATGAAGTATACACATGACTATTTATAAGTTCAAGAGAGCTGGGTGGTGGTGGTGGTGGTGGCGGCGGCGGCGGCAGCGGTGGTGGCAGCGTAGCATACCTTTGATCACAGCACTTGGGAGGCAGAGGCAGATGGAGCTCTTTGAGTTCGAGGCCAGCCTGGTCTACTGAATGAGTTCCAGAACAGCCAAAGCTACATAGAGAAACACTGTCTCAAAAATAAAATAAAATAAAATAAATTCAAGAGACTCAAACTCAACCTTAATCTATAATGCGTGTATTTACTTCTGGCAGAGAATAGAATGTTCTGGTTTCTGGGTCACAACTTATTCCATTATTATTCCATGATAAAGTTATGTCTGCTGCAAATTCTATAGGAAGATAATGCCTGAATTATATAGGGTTATAAATATAGTTTGATAAATTCATACACCTACTAAGAATGGTTATGTTCTTCTAGGGCAGAGTATTTCTCGCTAGCATGTGAGAGACGTTGTGCAGTTTCTAGCTTTTCTAACTTGCTTCCCTTTCAGGGTGATAATAAGAAAATGGAAGATGCTAAATACTATCTGAGCCTGCCTGGGACCAAAGCAGAGATGGAAGAAAAAGAACTCCAAGCATCCAGAAACCCATCTGTCTTCACACCCAGCAAAGACAGCACGAAGGACAGTTTTCAGATTGCCACCCTCATTTGCTCCACGAAGCTCACCCAGAACGGTAGGTGCGGGGACCACACGGGCATGGATGGTCCTGCTCTGCTCCTCATTGGCTCCTTGGTTCAACTCATAGTGCCAGACCATGTGGTACCAGGTCTTCTGAGACAGGATGCTCAGCCGTTGGATTCTGCCCTCTGCTCCTCAGGGCTATATTAGTTACTTCTCCAAGTGCTATGACAAAATGCTTGATATAGGCAATTTGAGTAAGGAAAGTTTATTTTAGCTGCTAGCTCATGGGCACAGCCTGTCACAGAGGGGGATGACCCAAGAGCATGAGGCAGCTGGTCACAGAGAGGAAACAGATGTGATGAGTGTGCCGGTTCAGCTCCCTTGCTGTTTTCTATTCATCCAGGGACCCTAGGCTGTGTGATGCTACTGCCCACGTTTTAAGTGGTCCTCCCCATCTCCCCTAACACACCCTAGGAGCCTCCTCAAAGACAGGCCCAGAGGCTGGTCTCCTATGGGATTCTAAGTCCTGTCAGGTTGACAGTTAACATGCTCTGTAGAAGGAATTAGGTGGGTTTTGACAAATCAAGGCTGACTATAAAATAAGGATGGTGTTGCAACTTTGACCCCTGGCTGGACTCAACAGAGTGCAGTTGCAAACTCACTGAATCCAGAACGCCCTCTTGGATTCCTAGAAGATACGACAAGCTTGTGCCAGGCTCAGAAGCTAACTGTGGGGTTTGGGATAGGGGCAGGAGACACGGATGACAATATCACAAACTGCTGATAGAGGTTACAGGTCCGGTGTTCACCGAGCTTGAGTTTAACTCAATTCAGGTCTTTATACTTGTGGGACAAGCACTTTTACCTCCAGAGCCATCTCTCTCCAGCCTAGCAGTGCTTACCTTTTCTAGAAAGTTCTGTAGCTGTGTCTTCTAATGTCTGTGATTTGTGTTTGCTCTTCCCAGTGGACCTACTAGGCTTGCTAAACTGGCGCTCCAACTCTCAGAACATCAGGCACAACCTGAAGAAGTTAATGGAAGTGGATGGAGGCGAGATCGTTAAGGTATGCCTCTATGTCCGTAGCCACAAGTCCTGTGTTGTTATTTCAGCAGTTTCAGTTAAGCCAACTATAAATCCAAAACTCAATGTCTACATGGCTAAGCCAGTGTGCCAGTCTCGCAAAAATATTGTATTCACATCTATTCTACAAGAAGCCAATGACTTTCTTTTCTTATAATGTGTAGCAGTTTGGAAACAAAATAACGTCTCTGTTTGTCTTACCCTCAGTTTTTGCAGGATACACTGGATGCGCTTTTCAACATCATGATGGAGATGTCAGACAATGACACGTACGACTTCCTCGTGTTTGACGCACTGGTGAGTGGCTTTTCCTGTTGACCACTGTTTATTCCTTGATAGTTCACGGTTAAAGTACCAGTAATATCATCTAGCGGAATTACTTGTATACATCTCTCTGAGTGTTTCTTTAGCCAAAACTCCCAGAAGTCATGTTAGGAACTAAAGACTTCTCTTCCAAGTGCTTGTTTTACAGTAGAGGTCAGCGAGCACTTCCTTTTCCACTCTCTGGTCAAAGCCCAGGAGAAAGCCTTGATCAAGACGTTTGTCTTCATCTTGCCGTGTCGGGAGGTTTCATTCATCAGTCAGAGATGAATCTTAGTGTCCTTCCGTATGACAAGCAGCCTTGCAGGCAAGTGTGTCACACCGTGCCTACGCCTGCTCTGACAACTGAAGTCAGAACAGTGATGGACGTAGTGATGGGTGGCTGGGAGAGGCAGGGGTGTCCTGAGGACCGGAGGACGCAGACACGTCTAAACCAAGCCTCGTTTCCTTACAGTTGCAGGGAGTCTAGGGCAGGGTTTGACCTGTGGTTGAGGCTGAGAGGTAGGTAGATTGCAAACGTGTGATGTTTACCAGCGTGGGGAAACTGGTCAGTTCAGCAGGGGGTCAGGGCATCAAAGCTAATGTTGTTGGAAGATGGAAGGAGGTAGGTGGTGCTGTCATGGTCAGGTTTATGGGGAACAGAGGCTGACTATAGAGACCATACTGATTAATCCCACAGGGACAGGGCAGCTGGCTCTGGGCACAGATGGCAATCCCAAGTGCCTCTTCCTTTGTACACATCCTTTGTGCAGCGTGGTTACTTGTAGATATGCTCCCCAGAGACATAAGGTGCCACAGTAGGAAGAAACAGAGAGACCAAACTCTGAAGTTTCCTGGGGTCCTCATACTCAGCTTGGAAAAATCTCATGGGACACTGTGCTCGTTTCTCATTCCCACAAACCCCTTTCTCTGTCATTCTTCCTCCTTTCCTGTGTTCTTTTGTGACTGCTGTCACCTGGCTGCGGACAGCACCCCTTTGAGACACCAGCTTCCTGTGGCCAGTGGTGATGTCATGGATCAGTTTACCCACAGCAGTCTGCTGGCCACATATAATCTCTCTCTAAGTTAAATGTAAATACATGCCCTAAGGCTTAACTTCAGTTTGAACAGTAGAATAGAAGTGCAGCAGAAATGACCAAGAAAGAAAAGGACCTAGAGGCTGGCGCCTTGCTCACGGGAAGACCACCTGGGCTGCCCATCGCTGCTGCTGCTAATGCTGCCCATCTTTGACAGGTCTTCATCATTTCGCTAATAGGAGACATCAAGTTTCAGCATTTTAACCCTGTCCTCGAAACTTACATTTACAAGCACTTCAGTGCCACCTTAGCACACGTGTGAGTATGACTCGGGAGACCCGTGTGGTGTTGGAGTTGTTTAGGGGGCTGGGTGCGTGAGAAGCAAGAGAAGACTTCATGCAGTCAGTGGCTGGAGGGCCCAACTGCGTCCTAGGCATCTTGGTGGAAAGGGACTGTTTGAATAATGTGTCAGTGGGACAAGGTCTAGGACCAAGTCCTTAGCTTCAGGATATGGATGTATTTCTTAAAATCCCAGAGTGTGGGCTGGGGAGAAGGTACGGGCAGTGAAGTGCTTGCTGAGTTTGACCCCGGGACCCAGGTAAAAAGCCAGGCATGGTGGTACGTGCCTGTAATCCCTGCCCTGGGGAGGTGGAGACAGGAGGATTCCTGGGACTTGCTGGCTAGCTAGTTATGCTGAGTTAGTGAGCTCCAGAGAGAAACTGTGTCAGAAAATTAAAGTGGAGAATGATATGGAAAACATCTGATGTGGACCTCTGGCCTTAACACATAATATGCTCTGGCCTTAACACATAATATGCTCACACCTGTCTGTATGTATGTCCACATGTGCCAATGCATGTATACACACACAGAACCAAAAGGACAAAGCCGAAGGGCATAGAGTGGGGAGACAGGCACAGAATCCTAAAACAAGTGACCAAACTCAGGGTCTTATGAATCAGATCACCGAGATGGATGTGAGGCACCAAAGGGTCCGACAATGAGCGTGGCAAACCCAAGTCTGTGAGAAGAAGGTCAGGCCACGCCTCGGCCCTACTCCACAATGCTTTAGGGATCCAATTGATCCACAACACTTTAGAGAACCAATTGCTCATGGGATATTAGGTGATTTGGTTTATTTTCCTTTTACCCAAGAGGCAGTTGTTTTAGCCTTTTGCATAGAGCAGCCTTCCTTCAGTTTGTGGTTTGCTGACTGAAGGAACCAACCTGCAGTGTTCTCTGTGCTGCTCCTTCTGGTGCTCAGCTCCTGGTGGCAGTGCACATGGCTCCCCAACCCCCTCCTGTGAGTCCTAGTTACTGTGCAGAGCAATGGGACCAAATCCTGACAGGAATATAGGACTGGTCACCTGTCGTCTGGACAGTGGCTCCATGCCAGGTCATGCTGGTAACTGCTCTCTGACGTATCAGGTCAGATCAATGCACCCCAGTACAGGAACATAAGTCATAAGAAGACGTGATGAAACGTACCTGTCAGTTAGCCGTATGATTAGTGCCTCCTGGGTCCAGAAGGCAGCAGAGACACCGGCATTTGGTAGACTTCCACCCAGCACCTTGACTTTCCCAGGGGGTCAGCAGCTACAACTGAGATCCATCATGGATCCTAACCCCACCGAGCCCAGTGAGACCCCTGGGCAAAGTCCAATTTCCTATTCTCCTGCCTCTGCCTCGCGGAAGCTGGGGTTACACATTCTCATGTTCTCGCCTGTCTTAATAGCCAAGGACACAGGGCCATAGCAGCACATAGACAAGGCCAGTAAAGGAGTTCAAGGTCAGACAAGTACCTGCCAGAAAGTAGCCAGCTAGCACTCTCTTGCCTCCCAGGTTTATTTGCAGCACTTGCTTAATTCTTCATGTTTTCCTTGCATTTTGGGGATAATTCAAGAGGGAGGGGCATTGTGGGCACATGTTTGTAATCACAGTGCTAGGGAGGCAGAGGTAGGCAGATCTCTGGGGTTCGTTGGCCTGCCAGCCTAACCAAAACTGTGACTTTAGATTCAATGAGAGAGTGTGTCTCAAAAAACAAGGACAGTGTTGTGGAAAACAACATCTGGGGGCCCCCATGTGCGCGTGCACACACATGTGCAAGCACTTACATCTACATATACAAGCCATAATGTAAAACTACATGAAATCCCAGAAGTTTGTCTATTTGGCTTGTTCAGACCATCGGATGATACAGAGCCAGATTGAGTTCACTTTTCAATCAGTGCAGTCTCCATCCGGTGCCATGTTGATTTCAGAGGGTTGGAGCAGGCCGGAAGGAGTTAGCTCAGGCAGCTGTCATAGGCAGGTATCTTCTCTCCTTCACGGGGCATCAGAAGATGTCTCCTTTATATGCCTTTTCGTGTGTTTGTGTATATGATGTACCTGTGTGTATGGATGCGCGCGCGCGCATGTGTGTGTGTGTGTGTGTGTGTGTGTCTGTGTACATGTGTGCTCATTCGCATTTGAAGGCCCAAGGCTGATCCCAGCAGTCCTTCTGGGTCACTGCCCTAGTTTGGTTAGATGGCTTGTTTACGGGATCTCCCATCTCTGCCTTCTGAGTGCTGGATCACCCACCAGCTGCACCTGGTACTTAGGTTCTGGGAATCCAGACTCCAATTCTCACACTTGCTGCTTGTGTAATTGGTGCATTAGCCACTGAACCATCTCCCTAGCTCCAGCCCGCCCCATCATCTCCTGATCCTTCTCAGCTCCACCAAAGGATACGTGTGTCTTGTAGAACTAATTAAGTCTAATTTTTCCCAGTATTTCTAAGAAGGGTAGTGTCAAAGCTAGACGGATGCAGAAACGGAAGAGCAGTGAGTTTGCCCAGTTAGGGCATGTTCGAGGGCATGTACGTGGAAGCTGAGCTTCGTGCCTCCCAGTTTACTGCTGTCCCTTTTTGTGTTGCATAATCCAAGCTTGAGAGCGCCATGTTGCCCTTGACAACACTGCTTTCTTAACCTTCTTTAGGAAACTCTCCAAGGTACTGAACTTCTATGTGGCTAATGCTGATGACCCTAGCAAGACGGAATTGCTCTTTGCTGCTTTGAAAGCCTTGAAGTACCTGTTTCGATTCATCATCCAGTCTCGGGTGCTCTACTTGAGGTAATGATCCCGGCAGTAGGATGCTGCTGGTTCTCACCTAGATTCCCTTGTTCTTCATGCGCGTTTGTATTCAGCTTTGTGAGCAGTTGGTTGGTCATTGAGTAACCAAACTTCAGGTCTTTGGTGATGGAGAGTACTGGAGAAGGTCCACATGAGGTCCTTCTGCATCCAGAGAATTCTAATGCAGTAATGACACCAAGACTCATGGGTGTAACGGCTTGATACACTGCTTGCTCCAGAAGTCTTGATTGGTGATGATGGCTTTTAAGAAAGACAGGTTTTGTGACAATCCAGAAGCTTGGGTTTAACCCAAGTGTGGTGACAGCAGTGGGAGAATTTGGTTAGCGAGATAATAAACTCTGCCTTCTAAACGATCATCTCACTTCTTGTGTGAGAATGAAAGCGAGTGACCTCCTGATAGGCTGCTGCAGGGTGAGGCACTCAGGCTGTACCTCAGATGCAAATGCAGAAGGTGGGTTGACTCTGGAGGAAGAGCTAGTTGGATGCTATAGGACTTGATGGGGCAGCAGTAGACAGGGAAGGACCTTGGCCAGCTGTGAGGTTGAGGTGGGCAGTGATGGCATTAGGTGAAACAAGAACCACTGAGAACTCAGCAGAACAATTAAGAGTGTTCCCTTCTGGTTGATTTTTGAGGTACTTTGGGGATTGATTCAGAGGTTGTCTCTTTTTTTTAATGTGTGTGTGGCACATGTGTTTTTACCGCATGTGCAACCAGTTACAGGTTCATGTGGCCAAGCCTGGCCTATTACATGGCTGCCGGGGACCTGAACTCGGGTCCTCACGATGACACATCAGCAGCTCTTACCCACTGAGCCATTTCCCCACCTCAGGTTCTTCTCTAACTCTGCCAAATGGGTGGGTTGAGAATCACCAGTTATCATCTGGCTGAATAATCTTCTCCATGGAGCTCACGCTCCTTAGTTACTATATTCCTTAACCAAGGCGTTGAGGACCGAAAGCAGCTTCCGGTTCCAGATTTGGGGAGGACTTTGGAATACCGAAAGCACATAATAAGACACCTATGGGTGGAACTAGGATCTAAAAGCCAAGGTCTTTCATTTCCCATATGCCTTATTCACATAGGCTGAAGGTGATTTTTATACACTTTCTTCATGCATGTCTATTTTGACTGACCCCCTCATGTGGGATCAGATAGGGAACTTTTTACTTGTGGCTTCATGCCAGCACTCATAAAAATATTAGAGTTTTGGAGACATTTTGGATACTGGATTTTTAGAAAGACGTCAATCGGTGTGTTCGTGTGAATGGAGGAAACTAATCTAGAAATGTAGATCTACACGTGTGAACATGCTTGAGTGTGTTCATATAATCTGAATTCGTTACACCTACTCTTGAATACTTGGTGGAGTTGCTATCAGGGGCCCAAGTGCACACTCTGTTCTTTAAAACATCTGTGTTTGGAGAAACTAGCCAGAGACCTTCTAGTGTGCACTTAGGTAAAACCACCAACTTGTGAGTTGACGGCACGTGCCTTATGAAGACAGTAAGAATGCTCTCATCAAAGCAAGTGCTTGTCAGTAACATCCTGCCTCGCGGCAGAGCCAGTAGCAGCAGCCTGGGAGGTACGGTGGAGAAGTTAGGTGACAGCTAGGATCTGTGGGCTAGGTTGGGGAGCTTCTCCACAGTGGTGCTTTTGACCTCAGCTCAGATGGAGGCTTGATGCAGTGAGACAGTGGAGAGGAAGGAAAGAGGAGGGATGCTGGAGGAGACCGAGCAAGGCTGACTCAGCCACCAGAGATGTCTGCTCTGGGAGCCTCCGCCTCTTGTTCTTACACATGACCTGCGGAAGGCAGCCACGCCCAGCTCACCTGCTCCATCTACACAGTGGCTTTCTGCAAGGTTTCCTCCTGCCACAAACTAGCAGGGCCAAGTGCATCTCCAGGCTTAAACCCTTCAGACGGCTCCAGCCGTTAGCCTGGTTAGCCAGCGAGGTGGTTAGAACGTCACCTACGAATGGCCACTTGGCTTTTGTCACAGTCTTGATGTCTTTTTGGGCTGATGTTTAGTCCCTTAAAAACAGCCCTGGGTGCACCCATGGGATATCTCTGCACACTTAGAGATGGTGACCAGCAAGGCACTGACCTCTAGTGTCGTTTTTTGAGACCACAAGTCTACTATCTGTTTTCTTTTTCTCGTTAGGTTTTATGGTCAGAGTGAAGACGGAGATGAATTTAACAACTCGATCCGCCAGTTGTTTCTTGCTTTCAACACGCTGATGGACAGGCCGCTAGAAGAAGCTGTCAAGATCAAGGTTAGCCTGGTGACCCTGTGGGTGACGCCTTGAAGGCCCCTCATAAAGATGTGATGTGGTAGGACGGGAAACATGAAGTATGCTCTTGAAGAGTGGGAGACGCTTAGCAGAACAGGCAGAAGGAGAGGAAAAGTGGGTGAGGCTGTGGCTCTGTGATAGAGCGCTTGCCTAGCACGCGTGAGGCCCAAGGTCCAGCCACAGCACTGCCAAAACCAAACACATAGTCAAAGAAAATATATGCGCATTTTAATCTTTGTATGCATTTGTATGTTCAAGCGTCATCTCACCAAAGACAGGTCACCTCTTTAGGCATCACTTGAATGGATGTTACAAATCTTGCTTGCCCCCCCTTGATTTTAGCAAACTGATGCCCCTGCTGTCACAGGTGGCCGTTTCTCTTCTCTGTCCTCCTCTGGCTCCTTCTACAAGTGCAAAGTCAGCAACAGCAGCAACGGTTTTTACAAACTGTGAGCCATGTAATCCTTGAGGGCTCTGGTTTAAATATTACTATTTCCTCCTTGCTTTTAGTGGTGACTTGGTGGGAGAAATTTGAATAACCTCCAATACGTGGACTGTAAATGCACAGAGACTTTCTGTAGTGAAGACCAGGGAGGGTCTGGGCCTCTTGCAATTTCAGGAGGAAGTTTGAGGGCTGGGGAGGTCATTCTTAGCAACATCTCTCGGCAAGGGCGCCCGCTTCCAGGTCCCTATTTAAAGCCAGAGTTTCTGTCTTCCTTGGCACTGACTGCCTTTGTGTGTCTCACAGGGTGCAGCCTTGAAATACCTTCCCAGCATAATTAACGATGTCAAACTGGTGTTTGATCCCATGGAGCTCAGGTGAGAAACAGAACACTACTGGTGTCTCCAAAGTAGCCGAGCAGCCCAGTGCTGGGCAGAGCCTGATGTTGCCTTTGCTCTTGTCCTTTATGATGCTAAGGGAAGGAGCATCTTCTTGTGCTCAGTCCCGTGGAAGAGATAAGCAGGACACAGAAAGTGGGCCCTGGGATAGACTTGCACTACGGCTCTCTGTGAGAAAAGAGGCCACGCAAAGGAAAAGTAGCCTCGCAATGCAAAGTACAGTGGCCCTTAGAGAGGAGATGGCTAGAAAAAAGCTGAAGCAACAGGCAGGTCGGAGGGGGGGTGGGGGGGGCGGGGAACTGGCGAGTGTGGGTATGCTGGGTCTTCCAGGCGCATAGTCAGAACCGTCTAAGGCAGAACCGTCTAGGGAGCGGGATTAGAGCCCCAGAAACCTCAAATCAAGTCTTAGGTCATCAGTGAGCTTTCCAGCTCCGCTCCTCCTGTCCAGCTCTCGGAGTGGAGAGGTGTGTAAGGATGCCCGCCGCCCGGCTGAGTGAACGAACACTCTGACCCTGCGGCTTCTCTTCCAGCGTGCTCTTCTGCAAGTTCATCCAAAGCATTCCCGACAACCAGTTGGTCCGGCAGAAACTGAACTGCATGACCAAGATAGTGGAGAGCAGCCTTTTCCAGCAGGCAGGTGAGTCTCCCTCAGAACCTGTGGCGTTTGGGAAAGAAGAAGAAGTCAGACGCCTTCCGCTTCCGCATGCTCATGTGCCGGAGTGGCTCACTGTGGTGGTACAGCGAGCATTCCTAAGTCTGGTACTTCATTTTTCTGTTCTCTTGTCACTCTGGCTCAGATTAGACTAGTTTTTTTTCTAACAAGTGAAGCCTCTGTTTAAATTGAATACAACAGTGTGTTTGCAGCATAGCTATGTGACATTTATTGTATTCACAAAAGACAAAAAAATGGAAAAAGGAATTAATAGTAAGCTTATTAATGAAATTTTATAAATGAATTGTTAAGAAGAACAGGAAAGAGATTCCAAAGCCTCTCCCAGGCTAGGCTTATGTCTGTGACAGGCTGTACTTCCTGCCTGGGTTTTGTTTTCTTGTTTAATTTGATTTGAGTTTGGTACCAGCAATACCCTTAGTTGTCTGCTGCTTCTTTTTTTTTTTTTTTTTTTTATTTACTGATTTTATATGCTTGCTTGCTTATTTATTTATTTAGAGAAAGGGTTTTTCTGCATATCCCTGACTATCCTAAAACTTGCTATATAGACTGGGGTGGCCTTAAACTCAGAAATCAACCTACCTCTACCTTTTTAATTTTTACTTGCTTATTTATTGATTTTATTTGTTTGCTTGCTTGCTAGTTTGTCTGAGAAACGGTTTCTCTGTGTAGCCCTGGCTGTCCTGAGACTTGTTCTATAAATTGGGATGTATTTAAATTCAGAAATCCACCTATCTTTGCCTTCCAAGTGCTGGAATTAAAGGAATATACGACCACTGCATAGGCTCATTTGCTGGTTCTTAAGGACCAGCAGTTTTAGATGCTGAAGTCTGTTTAATCTCTCTCCCCCTTTCTCCACCCTCCCCCCTCTCTGTGTGTAAGTGCCCAAGGAGGTCTGAGGAGGTGTCTGATACCCTGGAGCTAGCGTGACAGATGCATGTGAGCCACCTGATATGGGTGCTGGGGGCTACTCAGGTTCTCTGAAAAAGCAGCCAGTGCTCTTTAACTGCTGAGCAGTCTCTCCAGCCAGCTTTACTGTCTCTGGTAGTTATTATTGTTTCTTTCCTTTCTTACTGAACAAGTTTCCTCTTTACAGTCCAGGCTGACCTCAAGCCCTAGCTCTTCCTACCTATCCCTTGAGTGCTAGGGTTGTAAGCACGTGCCACCACACCCAGCTAGACATTTCTTTTCTTTTTACATAGAGATCAGAGGAACTGGTAGGAGTCACTTCTCTCCTTCCACTATGTGTGTTCTGGGCATCAGATTCAGGAGCCATCTCGCCCTTTTCCAGTTAGAGTGTTCTAGTTGGAGGAAGGAAACTCACTGGTTACAGTCACTTTTGTGATGTCCGGAGAACTTGGAGTCCTCCTAATAAAATGTCCTAGTGGAGATCCCAGGAGAAGGATATAGGAAGTGAGATTCACCATAGGCCACATGTCCACGGAGATGGGAGTAAAATGTGCTGGTATTGGGCAAGAGAAGCCTGCTGTTCATGGGAATTTGATAGTTAATTGTGTCTGTCAGGTCAAAACATTTCTGAGAACATGTCTGTCTGTCTTTATTTTTATCTGCTTCATGTAACTTAGTGCTCAAGGTGACATTTAAAACAAACAAACAAACAAACAAACAAGAACTCTGTAGGAGTTGGTCGTGTAGAGCGTGTGACTGCCATGTATAAAGTCATGGTTTCAATCCATAGCACCAAAACCACAGACTATGGAATTTTTTAAACAAAAAAGGGGAGTGGGTAGGCAGGAGAGATGGCTAAGTACTTAAGAGCACTTACTGCTTTTGTGGAGAACCCAGACTCAATTCTCAGCACCCTTGTGGCAGCTCACAACCATCTGTAACTGTAGCTCTAGGAGATCTGATGTTTTCTTCTAGCCTGGATGGGCCACTGCTTGAATTTGTTACACATGATCCCAAGTCAGCACGCATGCATGCTTGCATGTGCATGCATACACATGCATGCACGCACATGCACACACATTCACTATTTTGAAAATTAGAACCTGGAGAGATTGTTGCAGAAATTACACACTGTTGCGGCTTAAGCGTGTGTCTCAAGCAGGGCATGGTGGTGCACTCCTTTAATCCCAGCACTCAGGAGGTAAAGGCAAGTGAATCTCTGTGCGCTTGAGGCCAGCCTGGTCTACTAAGCGAGTCCAGGACAGCCAAGGCTACACAGAGAAACCATGTCTTGAAAAACAAAATAAAACAAAACAAAAAAGGTGTGTGTCTCAGCCATAGAGGCAGAAGCCCTCTTTTAATCCCCAGCATTGAGAAAAGAAAGAACGTGGTCAGTGCTCACAGCTTATCTGCCTATGGCGGGAGTTTCTTACTAAATGAACTCCAGGGGGGCTGGAGAGATGGCTCAGAGGTTAAGAGCACTGGCTGCTCTTCCAAAGGTCCTGCGTTCAATTCCTAGCAACCATATATTGGATCACAGCTGTCTACAATAAATGAACCCCAGGGAAAGGTCTTAGCTTCACGCCTGTTTATGTCCCTGTGCTCTGCTGGCTGGGCTGCCTCCAGGGTGTTCGGAGGCCAGTAGAATGGCAGAGGGAACAAGCAGGTCTGGAGGAAGCCATGTGCGAGCCATTTTCTGTTTTTCAGAGTGCAGGGAGGTGCTGTTGCCGCTCCTGACAGACCAGCTCAGTGGCCAGCTGGACGACCACTCAAGCAAACCCGACCACGAGGCCAGCTCACAGCTTCTAAGCAACATTCTAGAGGCGCTGGACAGGAAGGATGTGGTGAGTCCAGTCATCCTCTATGGCCTGGGCCCAATGCTGGTCCCTTTGCACCCAGCAGGAAACTGTGGCTGTCCTCATCTCAGGCAGTGTGTAAGAGCACTGAGGAAATAGAGCAAGTGGTACCCTTCTCAGAATGCACTAAACTTGCTGCGCCTCACACCAGGTTGAGATACAAAGTGACTTAGTTTTGGGGTGGGGCCTCAGTGGGCCAGTTTTCCTCATTGGCTTACTACTGAGGCCGTTGACAGTGCTCTTATGGACTCTAAGTTGGTGAGACGTGGTGACGCACACTTTAACCCCAGTACTCAAGAGGCAGAGGGAGTCAATTCTCTAAGATAGAGGTCGGATTGCTCTACCTGGTGAGTTCCAGGCCAGCCAAGGGTACTTGTTAAGACCCCATCTCAAAAACCAACCAACCAACCAACCAAATCTGTAAGTTCATGGGGTGGGAAGATGGCTCTTTGGGCAGAGAGCTTGCTATGCAACCATAAGGACCTGAATTTACATTCCCTCGGGCACATGTGAAATCTGGGCATGGTTGACATAAATACGTGTAACCCAAGCACTGTTCTGTAGAGACAGGCATAGCCCCAGGGTTCACTAGCCAGCTAGTCTACCCAAAATAGTGAACTGTAGATCCAATGGAAGACCCTAACTCAGCAAATAAAGTATCGAGAAGAAAGGCCCTGGCGCCTCCACACACACGTGCACAAATAAGTGCACATGCGCATACCCAAACCTTAAAGAGAGAAACAACTCATTTCTGCTAATACCCACTAAGACGATTTTCCTGTAGGAACCGGTAGAGCTCCTGGGTTCTGGTTTTATCTTCTCTCTGACATTCTTATCATCCCTGGGGCCCGTTAGAAATGGCTTTATTCTTTTTTTTTTTTTTTTAATGGCTTTATTCTTGGTATTCTCTATGAACTAGCCCCCAGCCCTGCCTCTTGAAAACGGGAGCTGACCCTGCCTGGATTTCCTGGGCCAGGTGTTCGGGCCCCATTGGAGAAGCTGGGAAATGTCACAGGCATGTTCTCTTGAACGGTGATGGTACAGGAAAAAAGAAAAAAAAAAAAAGAGTCTCACCCTAAACACAGTCTGTATCCCTCCATGGCTGCCACGGGCAGGGCCTCCCACAGGCCGGGGAACCACCTGTGCTTTTTGGCCTGTACTTCTCAGCAGTGTCTTTAGATTCTACTCTGCCAAAGGACAGAAGAAATACTCCCACTTTGTCTCTCTCCCTCACCCCCACACCAGCTCTTACTTGGCTGCATCAGCCATGGCTCAGTAGCCCAGCTTGTCACTCCCTTGGGTACTCCTGTATTTCTTCCATGGCAGCCTTGGCTCCAGAAGCATCTGAAGATACCACTGTTTTCTCCCATTAAACTTGTCTTTCCATATCCCTGAGCCCATCATTCATGTACTGTTTGTACAGTTCGTTTGATATTTATTTGGGTTGATAGTCCCTCCCCTTTTTATCCTGACAGACACCTGTAGAAACCACATGATGGAAGTTGAAAACATTTCCCAATAGTGCTGAAATTCGGAATTTGGTTCCTAACCATGAACTTGGTAATGAATAAAAGAAAAAAATGTGACCAGGCATGTCATATACGTAGCATTCTTTTTAAAAGTAGCTCTTAACTGTGGCAACGCATACGAGGCCTGTACAGCTTCAAGCCAGACAGGGTCCCAGAACTGAGAGGGCCAAGTGAAGAACATTGTTGGCAAAGGAAAAATGGCGACCCGGAAGCTGAGTGAATGCTGTGCCGACCACGGGAAGGGAAGGAATTAGAGTGTGCACAGTGTATTTGGAACTGTTTTTGTATTAGTTCAGTTGAGTCCAGTGAGAGTGCTGTTACCTTTCGCAATGGTGAAAGCTAAAGGTTGGTGACGGGGAATAATGGCTCCGAGTCCCATGCGACTGCCAGAACAGTAAGTCCTGGGGTGGTGACGATGCCCATTCTTCTATACCGCACCACAGAGTAGGAGGCCTTAAACAACAGAAGTTTAGTTCCTGGAAGTTCCAGGAGCTGGGAGTCTGAGGTGAGCGGGTCAGTATGGCTGAGCTCTGGTGAGGGTACTCTTCAGGGTTTGTGGATGGCCGCCGTCTCCCTGTGTGGTCTCATGGTCTCTACTCCATGAATGCGCAAGCTGGAGACAGAGAGTGTAAGAGCAAATGCACACCCTGCTCCTCGGCGTCTCTTCTACTAAGGGCACTATTCCCATCAGATGGGGGCCCCACCCTCATGACTTTAATTACCCTAACAGAGGTCCTCTGATATTACTGGCTGTTAGGGCCTTAACATTTGTACTGAGAAAGAATCATAAACATTTATTGCTCAACAAAACCCTAACCTTGAGTTTGGATTTTTGAGGGGGAGGGAACTTGTTGTTTGGTTGTTTGGGGGTGATTGTTGCCCCTGTATAGAAGTAGCGAGAACTTTGGACTTTCCCTGTCGTGTCCTGTGCATGGGCCTGGCTGTCCTGGGTACCCCTCATCTGCTCAGCAACACCATTAGCTGGGGGTATCACAGCTGTGTTTCTCCTGCAGGGCCCCACTTCAACACATGTACAGATGATCATGGAGAGACTGTTGAGGAGGATCAACCGGACTGTGATTGGGATGAGCCGCCAGTCTCCTCATATCGTGAGTCTCTTCCTGGTAGCCCACACTGCCAGCACAAGGTCTCACTCCAAGGGCTGGACACTGAACCCATGTAGGCCCAGCCATGTCACAGTTATAACTTACAAACGTATCTCAGCTTCTATATGAGCTTTTTAGTTTATGAGGCTCTTTTTAGTTGACTGAAAAAGGGCAGATGTCAATGTCATAAATAATTAGAGATTGGTGTGTTTTTAGAAAGACCATTGTCCTGTCCGTTATGCCTAAATAGTTGTCAATAAAGGGCACACTTGAGACCAGAGTAATGGTGAAAAGCTAAATGGTATCATAATTAAAGTGAAAAGGCTGACACCAAAAGCCGAGGCTAGATTTTAATTAGAGGGCTGTTCTATATGGGCCGGAGACTGGTCTATGATGGCCATACTTTTGATTTAAAGGGTTGACTTGTTAAGAATAAACAGCAAGTAGCAGATAGAAGCAGCAGCAGATAGACAGACAGAAGAACGTCAGCAAATCGAGTTCCCAGCATCCAGCAGGGGTGACTAGAGTGGGGCCCCTGAGAGAGCAAACAAAGGCTACATCAAAAAGGGGCCTCACAGGCATCCACAGCACGCAGCCGGCAAATGAGACAGTCAAGCTGGAGCTCTCTAAGAAACCGAGCTTTCTCTCCATGGCTGAGCTTCCTGTGGCTGCCTCTTGCTTCTTGTCCCCCTGCAGACATTTCTGTGTATGTGGGGAACAGTAGTAATCCCTGCTGGAGTACTTTATTTTCCAGCTGTTCTTAGGGCACAGTGTTTCTCTTTTAAATTTCACTTACTTGTTTCATGTGTGCATGCGTGCGTGCATGCGGGTGTGCGTGGGTAAGGGCATACGTATTCCACATATCACACATATATGGAGACCAGAGAACAACCTTCAGGAGTCATTTTTCTCCTTGCACTATGTGGGTCCCAGGGATCAAACTGAGACCATCAGACTTGGGACAAGCACATTGCCAGCTCGAGGATATAAGTTTTTTTTAAAACAACCTGTTTGCTGTATTCCTGTTCCCTGGCACAGAGTTAGGGTCTTGGGCAGGTTGCCCCAAACAAAAGGTTTTTTGGAGAACACTTGAAACAGACAGGCCAGGGTCTAGGCAGTATCATGTGTTTGTGCATTCATCTCAGTGTCCAGAATGGTGTTTGGCTAATTTTTTATAGTTGTCATTTTTAGCTGGAATGACAAGCATTTCTTTGAAACTTGAACAGTTAGCTCAAAAGCTAATAGGACTAACGAGCCCTTTATTAACTAGGTGGTTTAAAAATAAGTGTGTTCAGTGGCCTTTATGTCATGAAAGCAGCTGTTTAGAGATTTAAAGAAAATTCTCATGCACCTGAGTCACACAAACATGACAGCAAAAATAAGTGGGATAGAGATGGATGAACAGTTAAGTATAAGTAATAACAGTCACATTGTAATGGAATAATTAAACCATATTAGATACCTGCAATTGAGTATTAGTGTGTATATATATATATGTCTATGTATGTGTGTATGTGTTTATTATATGGTTATGTGCATCTGTGTATACGTGTGTGTGTGTGTGTGTGTGTGTGTGTGTGTGTGTGTGTGTGTATGTGTGTGTGTGTATTTTTATTCCTAAGACAGAACCAAGGGATTTACAGATAGGACTTTGATTATGTGGTAAGACCTTTACCTTTCTGTAAAGACACTGAAGATTTTTTGAATTAATATAAATTGAAAAGCAAATGAGTAGTTTGGAGAAAGTTATTTGTCTTTCATTTGGTTCTGTACCTTTACAGTAAATGTTAAGTGAAATGAAAATTTCCATGTGAAAAATTGAATGCTAGAGCAGCCTAAAGAAAACATAGATGGATATGTACCTGGTCTATAAGAAAAGGATCTTTGAGTTTCCAAATATTAAAAAAGAAGGGGAAAAAAAACCCTAGATTTTTCCTGATAAAAATGTAATTCCTATAACTGAAAATAGGTATGTGAAGTTGAGGTCATATCACGCGTGAAAAGTCACTCATAGACTTACAATACGAAGACCACTGTAAGCCAATAATAAGATAATGTTTTAGTTGAGTAGGTAAAGAATATGGGGCATAGCTCTATTGAGGGAATGCTGGCCTGCACAGAAGGTGTGGCTGTGCACGCCTGCAACCCAGCACTGGGGAGGTGGGGCAGGAGGAGCTGAGGTTCAAGAGCATCCACTGTTAGGTAGGGAACTGGAGGTGAGCCTGGGCTACCAGCAACCGTTTTCTCAGAAAAGAAAACAGAATAAGAATAAAACGGAACATAAAAGTAAAAATGACCGAAACCATAGGGAAGAGATGTCTAATTCAGAACAAAAGTAGTGCAAATTAAACGAAAGAGATTAAACTCAAACTCCCGAGTAGGCGAGAGCCCCGAGACACAAATAGCATTTGATTATTTTATAAATGCAGAGTGTATGGTGATAATTTGTAAAATATGTTCCGAGCTTAATACAGTTTGCACTGCCTTATGGGTAGGAAAAGCAAAAGCATTTTCAGTAAAGAATCTAAGACAGAAGTTCAGAAGGAAGTGTGCGAGTGCTGGCCCCTTTCCTCTAAAGCACGGCCATGCTGTATCATCTCTGGGAAGTTCATTTAAAATCATGTGACTTTTGTGTTTACATGAGTACAAAAGGTAGTCAATGTCCACTTGGGCTAGAAAATGAGGTCTGTGATCCAAATTTGTGTAGCTGAGGGAAGAGCACCCCTAAATGTGTAACTTGGACCACATGAGTAGACACTACCGTCACTGTGGTGGGCTCGTGTCTCTCTCTCTCTCTCTCTCTCTCTCTCTCTCTCTCTCTCTCTCTCTCTCTCTCTCTCTCTCTCCTCTTCCATCCCTCCATCCTCTCCTCTTCTCTTCTCTCTGTCTCTGTCTGTCTCTGTCTCTGTCTCTCTCTCTGTCTCTCTGTCTCTCTCTCTCCGTCCCCTTCTTGGAGTCTGATGCAGAGTTCTGTGTGGTTCACAGACTAGACGGAAGTGTCCAAAGACTTCTGGCGTCAGAGAAATGGCTTGCAAGGGTTCCTGTCCTCCTCCCCACCCTGCCCTCCATCCTCCTCAGCATTGCTGCAGGTTAAATATCCCTTATCGGAAATAATTGGGACCAAGGAATTTCAAACGTTGGAGTGTTGGGAATTTTGGAGTATTTGCATGGATTTTATGATTGAACATCTCCAGCCCCTTAAAACCCTGAACCCAAAATGCTCCAGAAATCTAAAACTGCCCAGAGCATTCCAGATGTTCCCTGACAGAGGTTTGGCCGACACCTTCTGTTTTTGTTCTGTTTTCCACCCACCTTTCAGCCTTCAGATTTGACTCATCTGTGTATGCCAGACATTGTCCCAAGTGTTTCTCTTCAGCTGTGCCCCAACCAGGGCCTCAGAACCCAGGAACTAGCTTGTCTTAACTGGTCACCCGATTGCAATCCTTAATGCACCTAAACTAGCGTTTCTCAACCTGCAGGTCGTGACCCTTTCACAGGGGTCGCCTAAGACCATCTGCATATCATATATTTATGTTATGGTTTATAACAGTAGCAAAATTACAGTTAAGAAGTCGCAGTGGGGGTCACCACAACATGAGGAACTGGGTTAAGGGGTTGCAGCTTTTGGAAGACTGAGAAACACTGTTCTATACCTTAAGGGTTCCAGAAGTTGTGGTTGTTAGTGAATGCCTAGGGCTCCAGGCTTCTTTTTTCTTTCTTTCTTTCTTTCTTTCTTTCTTTCTTTCTTTCTTTCTTTCTTTCTTTCTTTCTCTCTCTCTCTCTCCCTCCCTTCCTTCCTTCCTTTCTTTCTTTTTTTATAGATTTATTTATTTTGTATAGAATGTTGTGTCTGCCTGTACACCTGCAGGCCAGAAGAGGGCACACGATCACATTATAGATGGTTTGTGAGCCACCATGTGGTTGCTGAGAATTGAACTCGGCACCTCTGGAAGTGCAGCCAGTGCTCTTAACCTTTGAGCCATCTCTCCAGCCCTGGGCTTCAGGTTTCTTAACTCACTCTAGGATGTGCGTAAAGCAGAATTGCAGAGCACATGGCTTTAGACTTCTGGGAGTAGTGTTTTCAGTTCCGAGTGTCTTTGCAGATAAGGCTCAGTGGGTGGAAAACCCAAACTCCATGAAGTGCCGTCTTTCTTCATGGACTACTCTAAGGGGCCTTGACTATGCATCTTCCATTGCAGGGCAGCTTTGTGGCTTGCATGATCGCCATCTTACGACAGATGGAGGACAGCCACTACAGTCACTACATCAGCACCTTCAAAACCAGGCAGGACGTCATGGTAAGTTGTCTGCTTTCACACTAAACAGTGCGTGCGTGCGCGTGCGTGCGTGTGTGCGCGCGTGTGTGTGCGCGTGCGTGCGTACGTGCACGTGTTGAGACAGTTCCTGTCTAGGAGCCCAGCCCAAACTCAAACTCACGAGCCTTCTGCACCATCTCCCGAGCACCTTTGGATCCATCTGAAGATTTTGTACATTTGATGACCAGTAACTGGAGTTGGAGCATCATGAGATCGCGGCTCCCTGCCCAACCACTGTGGCAAGAATGACTGTCCATAGAGGACACAAAAAAGAGAGTTGATGTTTGCTTCAGCCCGATAGAATTTAAACAAGAGTTCAACAGCCACACCAAACGACCATCATGAGTGGACTTACTGTGGGCCCTTCTTCTGAAACCCTTAGACATCTTTTTGCCCCGAAAAGTTTGTATCTCCTTTTTAAGGAGGTGTTGGTTCCATGCACCATGCGTGGAGTCTCTCCGGCTGAGCTTGCTGGTTCTTCAGAATGTGGTCAGCCGCCTCTCTTTCTGGAGGAAGAAAGCAAAGGTTACCCTCCCGGCCCTTATGGGACTGGGAAGTGATCTCCTGTTGCTTTAAAAAAGAGTATTTGTTTTCTTAGTTTCTATAAGCATGCATCTAAGGTCTTCAGGGAACTGTGAATGGAATTAAGCTGTCAGCAAAGACGGTCTCCCATGTGCTGAGCAGTGGGCTAGGCATGGGCCGGATTAGCGAACTGACCACTCAGATGGTTCCCACCATCCATGCGTAGCTCACTCTTCTTTGCACCCTGGAATTTTCTGCTTTCCACCCTCACCATCCTGAGCATGTATAGCTGATGTGCCAAGGTAGGATACACCCCGTCACCCCCAGCTTCCTTCCTGCAAGGCCCACAGAGTAGACACAGGAAGAAAATGAAGAGAACGTATGATTGTTCGTCCAGTAACAGCCTTCATCGTCTGGGTCCACATGGCTTAAGCGGGGAGTGCAAGTTGAAACAGCATGGTCCAGGAGGCAGGCGTATGTGCATGTGTCTGCAGTGACCGATTGCAAAGGAATCCAGACAGAGGAAAGGGGGTGGTGTAGGCTCCGGAAGCAGCAGTGCTCTCTCCTTTAGGGCAGATGGAATAGCAGATAACACAAGCTTGAACTACGGCCATTCTGAGTTCTTATATGAAATCTGAAACAAGCTGCTTAACTGGCTGAACCAGTTTCCTCATCTGTAAGATCCTGTCTACACGGGGGATTAATGTGACCCCTGATTAAATCCATGCATGAAAATGCCTAGCCTTGTGCTGTGTGTGTACTCAAAGCCTATGAAGAACAACTGTTGGTAACAATAATTCCACTCTTATGGGCTATACAGAAATACCCTAGTGATTGCTTGTTTTTTTTTTTTTTTAAACATAATCTTTTATATCATTACACATATATACAATAAACTACCTACAGCAAGAAGAACCACGAAACAATCAGGAGTTATATAAATGTTACATTCATAGTGTTTTGGCTATTTCTGTTTGGCAGCCTTGAAGAGAACATCTTTCCTATCTTGGTGCATCTAAAATTCTGAATGCAAATCAATCTCTGTCATATCTTGTCATTATCAACTTAAAGCATCTATCTAGACCTAAAAACATCTTAACCCTAGAACAACTATCTGGTCTTCAACCCCATCAGAGACTTGAGAAGGAATAAAATTAATTATCTGAGTAGACAGGAAGTGCAGGTAAGCAGCTTCCGCAATGAGAAAATGACAGTTGTTGTTGTTGTTTTTTTGGTTGTTTTTTGTTTTTTTAAGCTTCCTGTGGAAAGCAGGTAAAGTAAGGATGTTCTGAGCTCACGGATAGTTTGGTCCACAATTCAAGGTTATCCTGTGCTGTGTAACCTGGTTCAACACTAGTTCATGAGACTCTGTCTGAAAATTGATGATGTGCATATATGTATGTATATATCTCATCATTTATACATCCATATATATACATATATACATACACACATATATAGAGAGATGACAGACAGATGGACGGACGGACGGACAGATGGACGGGTAGATAGATGAAGGGTGCATGCTGTCTTTCCTGTACTGTGTTCCTAGTACTACACAATGTCCTTTTTTTTCCTTTTTTTTTTTTTTTTTTTTTTTTTTTTTTTTTTTCAATGTCCTTTTTTTTCATGGGACTCTTCTGCAGAGTTTGAGAAGTAAACCACTAGATTTTCTTTCCAGCAATCCCAGTGGGAAAAGTCTAAATTTAACCAAGTAGCAAAAATGGTTTCAAAACCTTTTAGGTTTTGTTTTGTTGGTTTTTTTTTTTTTTAGCCTGACCATTCTATATTTGAGTTGCTTTTAGCTCACATCCTGCTTTGGATGAGACCAGTCCTTTTTACTTCCCTGTGCTCTGTGCACTTGTGTTATTCCTTATTGCAGCTCTCACAAGCCGCTGTGATGCAGCCTTTCCTGCAAGCTTATGGTGCTCCTGCTTATGTGGCACTTTTCTTCTAAGTAGTCAGGAAGATTTGAACTAAGATCTGTTTAAAAAAAAAAAAAAAAAAACTAAACAGAACAGAACAGATGACTTGGGGCTGGAGAGATAACATTGACTGGTCTTGCAGAGAACTCAGGTTTGATTCCCAACGTCCACATGGTTCATAAAACAACCATCTGTTCCTCTAATTCTAGGGGATCTAACACCAGCTTTTGGCTTCCGTGGGCACTAGGCATACATATGGTATACAGGTATACATGCAGGCAAAACATCCATACACAGGAAATAAAGGGGTTTTAATTAAAATGATCGGTAACCACGTTGGAAGTTTGAGAGATGTATTCAGAGAGCACACAGGGAGGACTAAAGAGATTAGGGTTGTGAACATGGCGTCCATGACCCTCAATCTTGCTTTCCTATTTTCAATGGCCATTTCATTTTCCTCAGCCTTGTGAAACCATTTACGAAATAAGATTAATATTGTGTCCCTGTTTTACTTATCGAATCATGCTACGAAACAGAAGAATCAAACCATAGGCCAGGGGTGACGCTGATCACCAGGAATCGCAAAACTGGGGAAACTGAGGCAGGAGGCCAAGTTTAGATTACACCTTGTCTCATGATACCAAAACAAATGCTAAATCAAATTACACAGCAATTATTTATAAGAATGCATTGTCCAGCCGGGCATGATGGTTCGTGCCTTTAATTCCAGCACTCAGGGAGCCAGAGGCAGGTGGACCTTTGTACAGTTCGAGGCCAGCCTCATCTACAAAGCAAAAAAAGCAAGGTCAGGACAGCCAAGGCTACACAGAATAACCCTGTCTCACAAACAAGCAAACAAGCAAACAAAAAACCCAGAACAAACAGAGGAATGCGTTGTCCATATGGACTTTATGGGAAAGGCCACAACTATGTGTTACCCCAACCCGGGGGCCCTTCTGTCCACTTGCTGAGAGAATGGCTATGCATGAGCCTGTTTTCCAAGTCGTCCCTCTGTTGTTCTCCACAGGACTTTCTCATGGAAACCTTCATTATGTTTAAGGATCTGATTGGAAAGAATGTGTATGCCAAAGATTGGATGGTCATGAATATGACACAGAGCAGGTGAGAGAGCGCGTGGACGTTCTCGCGTGTGCTGTCCTGCTATGCATACTTGAAGTGCTGTTAAATCTTTCTGCCGCAAACCTGGCACTTGGAAAGAGGTCCTTCCCCCCCTCTTCCTGACCCCGATGTGTGCGCTTGGAAACTCCCCTTCGCTAAGCTGCTAATGTCTTCCCATTTGCTGTCTCTGCTTGCCTGGGTTAGTGCTCTCACCATCCTCGGGTCACTCCCAGTCCCCACTGGTCATCGCTCTGCCTGCCCTCCTGGTGTCTCCATGTGAACTCCTTGGCTTGATGTTCAAAGTCTCACCTGCCTTTCCAGCCATGCCCTCCCTAAGCATGTAACCCGAGCACCAATCAGACTTCCGTTCCCTGAACGTGTCCTCTGTCTGACGCTGCTGCCTCTGCCCGCCATGCCTTCTCCATCCGCACCGGAAGTCAATCATTCTTCCACACACAGATTTCTTCTTCTGAAACGTCACCTCCACCGGAAACCTCTGTCCCCAGCTGTCACTGCTCCATGGCAGTGGTACCTGGGGGAATGGAGCCTGTTAATGAGGTGGACTAAAGTCTTTTCCCATGGCCAACTTTATTTCAGAGCATCAGACACGTTACACTCTGAGGGCTAAGGGCATGCGACTCAAGCTCTCATGAGTTCAAGCTGCATACAATCACCAAGGACAAGCCGCAGGTGGCAAAAACATGCCCCCCCCCCCCCCCCCCCCCCCCCGTAGAGGCATATAAAGGATAGGTTAAACATTTAATTGAGTAACAATGGCAGCGATACTGAGTAATCTGAAGCAAACTCACTCTTATCCAACACAGCTGGGAGGGGCACAAAAACACATGCCAAGAACAATTCTGGTTTTTTTAAAGAAACTGAGGCCACAAGACTCTTGTCTTTATCTTCTTGGAGTGTTCACACAAGCACTCAGAATTCTCCTCACGGGACTCCCTTCCTGGACTGCAGATCTTAGGTTTTGGGCATGGTGCCTTATGTCAGTGCCTTAGAATTGTAACCTAGCCACAAATGCTCACCAGACATAAGATGAACTGAATATGCATAACATCGCATTTCAATATGGTCTAGCTTTAGAAGGTTGCCAGTGAGCCACATTAGCCAAGTCAGCATAAGCGTTGTCAGCTTTCCATGGTGCCGATAGTCAGAAAGACCCTTCCCAATTAGATAACAGATTCAAGGAGAATTTCATGAGAGTGCTGACCTGTGAAGGTAAGCGTCACAGCAAAGTGTAAACCACCTGTCTCCTGGGGCTCCAAGAGCCTGGACTTGCAGGCTCAGCTTCATCCTCAGCTGACTTGTGGTATAGCCGCCAAACTCTTAGAGACCTTGAAAGAATTTGAGTTTCTATGCCTCCTTCTGTAGAATGTGCGCTGTAGCTGGCTTCTGAGGACACTGTTAGGCTAGGTTGACTTTCCCAGCCAAGTCCAGGAGCACTTGGCTTCACGTCCAGCGTAGGCGGGGAAACATCTCCAGGGGCACAAGGTCGCCTTCTTCATCTGCTCACTCTTCCCCAGAGTTTTCCTCCGTGCCATCAATCAGTTTGCTGAAGTTCTCACGAAGAAATTCATGGACCAGGCAGGCTTTGAACTTCAGGTAAGCATCCTCCCATCTGGAAGGCCTTCGGTTATACAGAGCAAGAGGCTACGCCAGCTCAGAAAGTGTCACTTCAGACTTAAATCACTGTCAAATAAAGAGGGCTTTCAGGGCGTCTGCCGATTTCCTCAAGCGCATGTCCCTAAAGCACAGTAAAATGGTTTGGTTTTCATCTCACAAAAGTAATGCACATAAAAGGAAACGTGAGCAATGCTGTCAGAGAGGATAGCCAAGTGAACAGAACATATGCAGTGTTTCCCCTGACCCTCAGAGACTCAGTCAAGGAGCACCAGTGGAAGCCTGGCTCTTCAGCCAGTGCCAAGCCCTCTCGTTAACTGTGCTCCTGGGCTCGTGGACCTATGGTGATGTGTGATTTGTGCGTTTGGCACAGCACTGACGACGAACAGCAAAACAGAACCATGCAGCAGAATAGTGAAGGTTAACGTGAGGTAGAGTCAGTGGAACAGTTACAGCAGGGTAGTGAGCATTACTGTGAACCAGAGTCAAGGAAATGCTAATGGTTTCAGACCACTGCAGACCGCCAGTCCTGAGACCGCAGGAAGCAAAGCCACGAATGAGGGAGCTTCTCTTGTCCTCGCCTTTAGGGTTAAGACTTTGTGTTGAGTCCGTCCACACAGACATGAGTGTACAGACAAGCAGTTTCATAAGCGCACTGTCACTCTTATGTGACTACCTACAAAACAGGTAACAGCTGGGGTGGGGGTAGGGTGGCACACACCTGTAACTACAGCTCTCAGGAGGCAGAGACAGGGAAATCTCTACAAATCCAAGGCCAGCCTGGTCTACAAAGTGAGTTCTAGGTCAGTCGGGGCTGACCCTGTCTGTATACAATAACAAAGCCAAACAAACCCAGGTGACTGGCAGCTGCATTCTCATGTGATAAATAGAAGGATAATTCTGTGTGCACCCAGCAGTTCCTGGTGAAGGTACACCAAGCCCCAGCTCTTGGGGGTTTAAGTTCAGGCAACTTTTCTTGGTGATGTGATTTCTCTGTTGTGAGCCTTTTGTTTTGATCTCAACCCTTTAAGCTGGAGAGTTGTATCTAAAGAATGTGTTTAAAAAAATATATATATATGCATTGATATATTATACACATGTATATACACAAACCAAAATAGAAATGAACCCTGTAACTCTTTAATGGTCCATTTGTCTACTTTCTTTATTTTCTCCACAACCTATGACTTTTTTCCAATGATGTCAAACATCTGAATAATATTTTAATGGCTAAATATGGTCCATTACACTGCTGGCCTGTGATGTAGCAAGTAAATTCTTAGCATTCGGATTCTGTCCTTCCTTCCATCCATCCTTCCTTCCATCCTTCCCTCCTTCCTTCCTTCCTTTCTTTCTTCCTTCTCTCCTTCCTTCCCTCTTTCTTTCTTCCTTCCTTTCTTATATTAAATATCTTTGAAGACCTTCTCTGGTTGAAACGTTTTTAACTAGCCAGAGGGGGAAAAAAAGAAAGCATTTACCAGTTCAAAGGTTTGGAGGAACTGGAGGTCTCTCCCTACGTATTGCCACCTGCTATAAATAGGTACATTTCTTGGCAGTACTTTTCCTGTGCCCCCAGGGTAAAGAAAAATTTTAAAGTTTGGATTGTTTTTCTGAAGGTTAATATTAAGTCTCAAAAACTTTCAGCAGTGAATAATTGAAACCCCAGAAGGAACAAGAAGTCCTGTGGGTTTCATTCGGGTTTGTTACAGCGCGGCTCTCCCACACGCGGATGTTTTCTCTGCGTCCTCACCGCTGTGGTTTTCTGTTTTCCCTTGACCACTCGATGCACCCTGTGAAGCTCTGGAACAATTACTTCCATTTGGCTGTAGCTTTTCTCACCCATGAGTCCCTCCAGCTTGAAACTTTCTCAGAAGCCAAGCGCAACAAAATTGTGAAAAAGTAAGTGTGATTTGGTGATCCGTCTGTTTATGTTCAACAAATAGTACGTTGTCCTAGAAATGGCATGGGCTTGCTCATGTTGTGGATGATGTGGGTTTTATGTGTTATCCCTCAATAGACCTGAAATTCCTCCAGGCTCATACTGTTTTTCTTAAGGTACCTCTAGCCCCTGGTCCCTCACTCCATGCTTTTGATGGGCATCTGTGTCCTTGCCTGGGATCTCCTGCCACCTGCTGTCAGTTCACCAAAATTGCAGGCATAGTGCCTTTTTAGTTTTTGCAAAGACCCAAGAAAACGTCAATATAATCTAAAACTCTAGATTCATGGCGTGGAATTCAAAATGGAATTATATTCAGGAACAACAAGAAGTTGGTTACAGGTTGCACTGCATTCTCACAGGTCTGTTTCAGAGTTTGTTGGGAGCCTGGAAGCTCAAAGGCTGTCATGGGAAAGCCGGCTGAGTTTATTGAAGACTTTGCAATTTTAGCTCCGTTTCCCCTCGCTGTGATATGTGGGAAACTGGGCATATTGTTTAACATTCCCTAGCCGGTGGCTCCTCCCTAAAAATTCCCTGACTGATAACCTAAGATTTAGAGAAAGACACAGTGTCTGGCCTGTTTTGTAGATTTCCCTAATGGGTAAGTAATGAGAGATGCTTGTTCTTTTAAGAAGGATCCTTTGATCTCCTGCTTTAAAACATCTTAAGTAGCAATAGATCTTTGAAGGGGCGATCTGGTGCTGATTATGCAGCTACAAATAACGATAACTGGTTAGAAATCAGATGGGAGGGGGAAGGGAGGAAGAGGAGAGAAAGAGAGGCAGAGAGAGCCGAGGGATGGTGGGGACCGGG
Organism: Acomys russatus; assembly: GCF_903995435.1. Taxonomy (NCBI): domain Eukaryota; kingdom Metazoa; phylum Chordata; class Mammalia; order Rodentia; family Muridae; genus Acomys; species Acomys russatus. The sequence goes on along the minus strand of NC_067154.1, from coordinate 10,595,879 downwards.
CCATGGTGGCACAAGCCGGTAATGCCCTACTCAAGATAGACAAGAGGATCAGGGAGTCAAGGCTAGCCTTGGGAATTCAGGAATTCTATGCCACCTCTGGTAACATGAAGCTGTCTTAAAAAAAAATAATCCTAGTTAAGGATCATTTGTGGGTTTTGTCAAAGAAAAATAGACTATGAATAAAACCCATGTATGAAATATGTGTGCAAGCCGGGTGGTGGCGGCACACGCCTTTAATCCCGGCACTCGGGAAGCAGAGGCAAGCAGATCACTGTGAGTTCGAGGCCAGCCTGTCTAGGATGGCCAAGATAACATAGAGGAACCCTATCTCGAAACCCCCCGAAAAAAAAAGAAAAGAAGTATGTGTGTGTGAGAGCAGAAATAAAATTTGAGAAGTAAAACTAATCAATTATAGTTATAGAGGTGTTAATGAGAGGATTTCCTCATGCCTGGTTTTAGTAGAACTCAACATACTGTATGCTATTGAATAAACATGGTTGTTGCTTGTTGGTTTTAGGTATCAGATTTTAATTGCCTAGGATTATCTGATATTAATAATGAAATTAAGTTAAGCATGGTTATTTAAATGGCATGGTAAGGGAATTTTAAAACATGATTGAAAAAAATCTGGCTAAGGAAGCTATTTCCAATGAAGACTTTGAAAAAATAATGTTTAGGAGATCCCTAGCCTGAGGGGAATAGTACAGAGTGGGGATCGTGGGCTGTGAGGCCTGTGTTAGTTTCCCAGAAGCACTTGCACTTGACGAGCTGCCCCTTACACAGGGCAGGGTCCTTGTTCTATAGTTGATTCTGGCTTTAAACTCCCCATCCTCCTGCCTCAGTCTCTCCAGTGCTGAGGGTACAGGCATACATGCCCACAGCCACAAAGCTAGCTTTAAAACTTACGATAGGTTATATTGTCCCAACTGAGAACACACGGTCTAGACCTGCCCCTGTGAGATCTGTGACAAAAGACTCTGGTGTGGACTTAAACCTTAGCCAGGGCGTCAGTACACAGCCCAGCCAGTCCCATCGGTCACGGTGACTCCCTGTCACAGACCTCACTTATCTCCTCACTTAGCTGTCTGTCTCTTTGCTTTGTGGAGACCGGTGCCTCTCTCACTTTTCTCCATTGGGCGTCAGTTGACAACACCTTCTCGGGTCTCTTTCAGCATTGTATTTGGTCCCTCCTGTTCCCAAAGCCCCCTGTCCTCCATGTGACTCAGTTCCCTTCTGAAGTCTTTCTGGGTGCTGACCTTTGCTCTTACAAGAGCCCCAGCCTTAACCTGTGACCTGGAGGGATGGGGACTAGTCTATTTTTACTCTCTTCACTGTGTACTTGCCCCTCCACACCAGCAAACCCTGCATCCACTACAGTACCCAAACGGGCCAAAATACCTGGGAGGAACGGCATCTTACATCATGTGTGTACAGACATGTTCCTTGTCATTATGTCCGTGAATATGATATAATACATATTTATGTAACATTTATGTTGCATCAGGTACTTCCTTTTTTTAAACTTACAGTTGGAGAATTTCATACGCACATTTAATGTGTTTAGATCAAATCCATCCCCAGTCTCTCCAGTTCCTCCCATGTACCCCCCACAATGCACTTTTCCCTCCCTTCTTCATGTGCTTCTTAAAACCTCCTGAGCCCACGAGTCCTCTGCTAGGGGTAGCCCTTGGTGGTGACCCCCTCCTCCCATTGCTCTGGCATTTGGGCTGGCTTGATCTTGTGAAGATCTTCCGTACGCAGTCCTAGCGGCTGTGAGTTCATGTGTCCTGTCCTATCTGGAAAGCATTCTTACATGGCAGTCTTTGTGGTGCTGGGAATCAAAGTCAAGACCTTGCACATGGTCGGCACATACTCTGCCAATAGGGAGCATCCCAAGTCTTTTGTATTAGGTACTCTGAGTCATCGAAATAAGATGATTTGACGTGCAAGGGAGGCTGTGCCCAGCTTATGTGCCAAATCCCTTGAACAGACCTGGGGGTCTGGGGAAGCTTAGGGCCAGCTGAAGGCAAGGGCAGCATGTGATGCTGACGGATGACTGTATTGCCTGCAACACGGTTCCACTGCAAATCTTTTTCTTACTATATTCTTCCTAGATATGGGGACATGAGAAAGGAAATCGGCTTTAGGATCCGGGACATGTGGTATAATCTGGGTGAGTGTCTGAATGGGCCCCTCCATGAATTCTTTGTTTTTCATTTTTTGTTCCAAAGGAAAGATTTCTCAGCACAGGTTGCATTAAAGACACACATCCACGATGGATTCTTAACATTAATTCACGTAGCCCTGAAGTTTGCTTTTATGAATGTCTGGAAGTAACATGGACTTGGGGGTTGATACTGTCTCATCTGGGACATTGACAGTGAGCCCTCTGACATCATGTCATCTGCACACTATCGGCAACATTCTGCCGTCGTGCCTTGATTGACACAGTGTGTCTGCATGAACTTTTTCTTCTCTTATGAGCCCTGTGGAGAAAGATCGTTAACGTGGGACTTAACGGCGATGCAGGTTTTTAAATATCCTCACCTGCTTTCATTTCAGGGCCTCACAAAATCAAATTCATCCCATCCATGGTGGGTCCCATTCTGGAAGTCACTCTGACCCCTGAAGTGGAGCTCCGGAAAGCCACAATCCCCATTTTCTTTGATATGATGCAGTGTGAGTTCAATTTAAGTGGAAATGGCAACTTCCATATGGTAAGGAGGCACAGATGCTGCGCTTATTGTCATGTTAAAGTTAGTTCTTGTTCACCGGCTCTCTAAATGGAGGGGCAGCAGCTTCAATGAAAAAAAAATGCACTTTAAAATTTACTTTTTACATTTCACTGTGTAAAAGAATTAGACGTGTGGTTGGGTCTCCTGGCCCAGAGGCTAGAGGCCATCTCTGCGCTCTGTGACTTCACTAAGTCAGCACTGGCAAAAAAAGATGAAACGTTGGCCTTGGTACGTCTTGCTCCAGAGCGGAATGTGCAGCTGTGTGGCCAGCTGGAAGAAGGACGCTCTGGGTCCAGCTCCCATCCATCCCTGCTTCCCTTTAAGAGCTTTAGTTTGCTTATACTGAAGGCAGCCGGAGGGTAGATGCACTCGCCAGCAGGAGCAGCAGCAGTCAAAAGATACAGCTTTTTACATCCAGCTGCCCAGTCTCCGGGAGAGTGTTCCTGGCTTGTACCCTCATAGACTTGCCTGGAGGCTTTTCTCCTCGCTGATCCCAGATAGAGCCAAACTAACGGCCAATGTGACTTTGGTTTCACATCCAAAGCACCTACAGAAAGGAAGACTTTGTAGCTATGACACTAAGCAAAAGCCATCCCATCACCAAGACTCAAGCAAAGAAAACAAAAATAAGATAGAAGCCCAGGGTTGTGACATATACCTGTAGTCCCAGCACTTAGGAGTACCTGTAGCCCCAGCACTTAGGAGTCTGAGGCAGGAGCATTGTCATGATTTTCCAGGCAGATAGGCCTACATAACAAAGCCCCGTGTCAAGTATGAAGGGGACAGTGGTTATGAATTTATCTTATATGTGGAGCAGTAACGTGAAATAACTTTACAGGTGTGTTTGCAAGTGTAAAGCCAGGGACTAACAGACGTATTGGTAGGCCATGATGTACTGTTTGAGTCGGCGAGGCATAGCATAGTCCCCCATCTGCTTTGGGAACAGTTTGCCATTGGAGAGGGGCTGAGCCAGATCTGGAAAATCTGGCCACTTCTCAGGACGTGATGTTCCCCTGTGAACTTCGGTCTTCTCTTCCAGTTTGAGAATGAGTTGATCACAAAGCTGGATCAGGAAGTCGAAGGTGGCCGAGGCGATGAGCAGTACAAGATTCTTCTGGAAAAGCTGTGAGTATCTCAAAGCAGCAGCGCCTCAGGCCGGAGGACCAGAAACCGAGCCTCGGCTGTCCACCAGCCGTGGGTCGTCACTGAGTGGTCCTCAGTGGATGGAATGCACACTGCTGATAGTCCCCCCCCACCCCCCATGGGAGTCCATGCTTGTGTTTGCCAGCCAGCCCTGCCCGGGAGGACATAGCAGATGGGTGAGTGAGGGAGACAAACGCGACAGTGGCATCCTGCCCGGTGTCTTAATTACGAACTTGAGCAAAAGTGGGGCACCTCTCACTGTGGCTTCAAAGCAGCCGTTTAAAGGAAGTCTAGGTTGACTTTATATTTAAAAATACCTCACACGCTATCAGAGAACCCTGCGAGCGGAGCAGTTGTCTCTCAAACCAGCTTGGCTGCTGGACTCTATCATTCCCTTCCACCTAAGCCCGCGTAGTCTCCTCATCTGCTGCCTCCTCTGCTCAGCCTCTGCGCACTCAACCATTTCTTGGGTCGTGTGGTGTGGTTAAAGGCTTCAGGTATTGGGACAGGCAGGGATAAGCACAAACCCACTTTGTGCCACATTCTCGGATCTCGTCTTTGCAGCCGATGAGTCATCCTACCACCTACAACCTCCCCACCCCGCCTCCCATCTAGGAGAGTGGTAGCTGCTTTTTAGTCTCCCTGTTATGACTTAGTGAGGCCATGTGTCAACATAGTGTCCCCTGCAGAGGTCATGCTTTAAACAACTTGACTGCTGGGTGAGGCAGGGCGGCTCAGCCAGCGGAGGAACTTGACAGCCTGAGCTCCATCCCTGAGACGCATGTGGTAGAAGAGGAGAGCCAGCTCCTGAGGTTGTCCTCTCATCACCACACATGGGCTGTAACACGGACCTTTCCACACACAGGCACACAAAGCCTTGTTTTGTTTTAAAACTTGACTGCCATTATTAACGTCTAAACACACCACTGTGCACGTTGCTTTCTAATGTCCTCTGAAGTTTAGTAACCAGCCACCTCTGTCACACCTGTGTCTCCTCTATGTCACTTGGTTAGTCTCCTGTTCTGGGCAAATTTTTTGGACCAGTCTGAGGGTGAATGTAGGGACCGCCAACTTTGATCTTGTCTCTTAAACATTCTCTGAGAAGGACCCAGCATACTGAACAGGCGGTGGTGAAACAGGCCAGAGGAATCACCTCCATTTTAAAGAACCAGATGCCTTTGTTCTGTTTATAGAGAGAAAAAAGTGATCTTTCTATTACTTTTTCTGTAAGGGCTCATGAGCTTTAAACTCTCCTAGCTTATAGCTTTTGAGATTCCAGATTTGTCTCAATTTATGCACAGAAAGAAGCAGACATTAGATTTGGGGATAGTTGGGCACAGTGGCACCTGCTCCCAGCACCCTGGAGGCAGAGGTTGGAGAATCTCTGTGAGTTTCAAGTCAGCCTGGTCTACATAGTGAGTTCCAGGACAGCCAGGGCTGCCTAGTGTGAATCTTGCTTTTAAAAAAATCTGTTGAGATACAGCTCAGCAGTCGAGTGCCTGTGTGCGCGCGCACACACACACAAACACACACGAAAAGCTCATTTTAAAAGATCCCTTCACCTTCATACCAAGAGATCGTACTTGGTTTCCTTCGTTCTTTCTGGATCCTTGGCTCAGAAAAGTATGACTGCTTCAATTCCAGCACCTAAAAATACTCCTAGAATCTGGGCTAATTATTTTTCTTTAGTATTGTGAAGTGCATGTGTGCGTTCATGTGGGATGGGGGTCATGAGTGCAGGTGCCTTCTAAAGAAGACAGCAGCTCCTCCAGAACTATGTTACAGGTGGTTGGGAGCTACCTAACAGGGATACTGAATAACCAAACCTAGATTCTCTGCAGAAAACAGTGTATGCTCTTAACCACTGAGCCATCTCTCCAGTCCCAAGTCTAGACTGATTCTTTAGACCCATTTCCGTTACTGAATTTTCTTTTAGTTACCTAAGAAACCCCATAGTTACCTATGACCCCAAAAGGAGAGGGCAGGGTCTGAAGTGTAGCCTCAGTCGGCCTGCTCACTGCTCTGCCTTTCTATCTGAAGACCCAAGCCATCTTCTGGGCTTGGCTCCAACCTGGGTTTTCAGACTGCCTGTTCAAAGCCAGGCTCTAGAGAAGGACCAAGACTCAGCACAGGTGTTTGCATACAGCTGAGTTAGAATGGTGAGGGTGTGTGAGCACTGTAGGCAAGCATTCTCATTTCTGCAATGTCCACCAAAGAAACTGTTGGTCAGCTAATGCTCAGAGGACATCGTGGGCCGAAAGATAATGGTAATTGACTGGATCCCCCAAGAAACAGTAAGACTTGAGAAAATAGTAGGTCCAATCTGGGCCACGTTAAAAGTCTAGAGCACCCTGGTTTCCACAGAGGGATGCATATTAAAAGTCTTGAGCCTCTTCCTGCTAGGATTTGGTTAAAGCTCACAGACAGTGCCAAAGTTGCCCGGTGAACCATGGAGATTTTTCTCTTTCCCACTCCAGACTCTTAGAACACTGCCGGAAACATAAATACCTCTCAAGCTCTGGGGAGGTCTTTGCCCTCCTGGTCAGCAGCCTCTTAGAGAACTTGCTGGACTACAGAACCATCATCATGCATGACGAGAGCAGGGAGAACCGCATGAGCTGTACAGTAAACGTTCTGGTAAGCGCCTGGTCCCGGGGCCTGTGGGTGGGCACAGCTAAGTCCACCCATCTTCCACCAACTCGGCTCTAAGTCAGCAGTGCAGATGCCCAGCCACCCTGGAGCATCGTTACGGAGCCCACGTCCTACTGGGTCAGACTCACAGAGACCACAGAGACCTTCAGGTATTTGGAAATGGGTGCAAAAAGTGCAATCTTGACACTTTGGTCTTTCCCAGAGACCACCTCAGCCTGGCTCTTGGTCTTTCTTACACGTGCTTGCTTCCCTGTTGTGACGTAGCACACAGACACCCATGCTATGAAACAAGTTGGTCTGTTCAGTTCTCTTGAGTAAGACCCTAGTCTTCCGTCTTCTTGGGACTACAGACATCTGAGGTTTAGGCTGTTGTGCATTCCTCTACTTAATTTAAACCAAGGACATCCCACCTCCCTGACTGCCTGAGAAATAAGCATCCTGGTGGCTTCAGGATAAGCCAAACACATGCTGTTCACATAGACAAATCTCTTACATTCTCAGGGGTGTGGTCTTCGTTTCCCCACTTTTTTATAGCCCATTGATTTCAATTCTTACAGAAAAGATTTTTTTTGTATTTTTAAAAATAATTTATTCAGATTACACCCCGATTGTTATCCCCTCTCTTGTATCCCCTCTCCCTCCCTCTTTCACCCTATTCCCCTCCCCTACACCTGTGACAGAAGGGAACCTCCTCCCCCACCATACTAACACAGCCTATCAGGTCTCATCTGGATAGCCTGCTTCCCCTTCCTCTGAGTGCCACCAGGCCTCCCCACCAAGGGGAAGTGGTCAGATAGTGGGCACCAGAGTTCATGTCAGAATTAGTCCTGCTCTCCATACAATTATGGTGAATGTGCTGTCCATTGGCTAGATCTGAATAGGGGGGGTCTAGGTTTTCTTCATGCATTGTCCTTGGTTGGCACAGCAGTTTGTGCAGGCCCCCCCACCCCCCAGATCCAGATCTGCTGGCCTTGCTGGTCTTTTTTGTAAGGTTCCTAGACCCTCTGGGTCCTTCTATTTCCCTATTCTCCTATACCACTCTGATCTGGAGTCCCAGTAGCAAGTCCCAGCATCTATCCCAATCCCCGGCTGAGTGAAGACTCTCAGAGGACATCCATGTTGGGCTAGTGTCCAATTATAAGTGAGTCTATACCATGTGTATCTTTCTGGGTCTGGGTTAACTCACACAGGACGATCATTTCTAGTTGTATCAGTTTGCCTGCAAATTTCAAGATTTCCTTGTTTTAAGATTCTTAAAGGTGACAATGAGATAATGATGTCTCTTTGGAAAAGAAGCAGCTGGGGGAAAGAGGTTGCTTCATGGTTCAAGTGTGTGCTGCTCTTCCAGAAGACATAAGTGCTTCTCAGCACCATGTCAGTTGCTCATAACCGCCTGTAACTCCAGCTCCAGATGATCTGATGTCCTCCTCTGGCCTCTGAGGGCAATCACACACACACACACACACACACACACACACACACACACACACACACACATTTAAAAAATTATACTTTGGCTATTTGTGTCAAGTTCATCAATAGCCTTTAATTTATGTTGGTGTTTTGTGACCTTCTTTTTGGCAGAATTTTTATAAAGAAAAGAAGCGAGAGGACATATACATAAGGTAGGTGAAGGAAATGCCTTGGTTTTGCTATTCGTGCCGTGGGTTTGTGGTATATTTTTAGAAATACAGGATGTGCGCAGCCTGCCTCAGAGAGTGAGTGCTCTAGACAGAGCTGGAGACAAGTACAATTTGAGGGAGTGTGCAATAGAGTCACATCAGCATTCAAGGAGGGATAGTAGAGACTCAAAGGGACAGATGGAGAAATAACCCACGGTGGCAGTTAGATGGCCATGAGTCTCTGACCATGACGGCAACTTGTCATTGACATAATTTCCAAAGCTTTACCTCACATCCCAAAGAGGATCAATATAACATCATCTCATCATCATCAAAACAATAATAAAGAATTAAATTAGGAAGACAAAATAGGAGGACTAGGAAACCCACAGGGCAGGAAGTGCCACCATGGGCTAGAGAAATAGGTGGTGAGTCTGTTGCCTAAAAGAAGGGAGGTGTTCCTGTTAGAAGCAGAAGTCTATGCAGGCTGGGGCCAGGCTGGAGAATGCTCTGAGTGCTGGCTCACATCCCTGGTGACAAAGGGCTTCTTCTCTCCCCTCCTACCAGGTATTTGTACAAGCTTCGAGATTTGCACAGAGACTGTGAGAACTACACAGAAGCTGCCTATACACTCCTCTTACACGCCGAGCTTCTGCAGGTAAATGGTCCTGTGTGGAATGCCCATGCTATATGCCATGTGTTCAGTCCTTTGGGACTAAATTCTATGAACCATGATTCAGGAAGGAAAGAACCTTCTTCGAGGGATACAGTTTATCTTGGAATGTGTTAGTGCATTCTGGGTAAACAGGGTCAGGTTTCAAATCACTGGGAAGATAATCATTTGTCTTTTTTTAATGTCTTTTTTTATTTTTTATTAAATATTTTTATTTCTTACATATACATTTATATTATTACACACATATACAATAAACTACAAGAAGAACCATGACACAATCAGGAATTACATAAATGTTACATTCTTAGTGTTTTGGCTATTTGTATTTGGCAGCCTTGAAGAAAACATCTTTCCTATCTTGGTGTGTCTAAAATTGTGAATGTAAATGAAGTCTATCATATCTTGTCATTATCAACTTAAAACATCTATCTACACCTAAAAACATCTTAACCCCTGAACAACTAAGCTTAATTGTAAAACTAAACTATCTGGTCTTCAACCCCATCAGAGACTTGAGAAGGAATAAAATTAATTACCTGAGTATACAGGGAGTGCAGGTTAGTAGTTTTCCAAATGAGAAGATGACAGAGACAGTTTTCTACCTGAACAGTCACCCGAAACTCTCTGTAATGTTGGAGCATCATCTTCAGCCTTCTGGCCCAATATATCTGACAGACATATTTGCAAGGCAGGAACTATTGAGGACTTGCTTACCCTGTCTTGGCAAAGTTTGGCCGTTGACTCTGCCTGCATCCAAGCTTGCCCTTTTTGAGGCAGAATTCTGTCTGTGATAGAAACGAGGACATTTTGCCCAGTGGCTTGTTTGCCACATTGAAGCCATCTCCATAAGGAGCTTCTTTGATGCTCATCACCATCTTTGAGATAGGCTGTGTATTGCCAGGAGTTAACCTGTCTCGTTGTCAGTGAATCTTTAAAATAATACAAACATTTTCAAATGTCATATTCTGCATGTCTCTGAGGTTTTTGAAGACCTTATCTAACTATATTACCTTACCTTTTCTATAGAATCATATCTATCTGTTGCACCTAAGATGTATATTCTTGTGATAAAAAGACTAGTAGTTGACATGACCATGATTTGATCAACTAACAATTAACTTGTATAACTTATTTATCCTAAACAGCCTATAATAGCACTTTCAAAGTATTGGAAGTAAACCTTGTATTATAATTGAGTTATATGGGCACAATACCTCATATTAGAGTAGAAATATATATAATTTGTGTGAAGAATAATCTTACATTTCAATTCTATACCACTGTATCTAAAATTAAACTTATTTTGCATCTATATACAAAATTATATACCAGTGAATTAAGAATAATCTTATTAGTGACAATTAAGTTGAGGAGTAGATTCACTAATCGACTTTTTGCCCTATATATTTCTATATCCCCCTTCCTTCTTTTCAACCCATATCTCCAAACCTAAGAATGGGAGATAAAGGAAAAAGAGAGACATCTCTGAGTCCAACCTTGTTTTCTTTCTAGATAAGACCAATAATAACTTTTAACCAACCCAAGAAAGCAACCAAAAACCTATCGAACGCCCCTTAAAGGAAATGGGGCATCATTCTCTTAAGGTTTCTTCCAGCTGATTTGGGATGAATAATACCTTTGCAGGGGCCCAAATAAAATTGAGGAAATGGTTAAAAACAAGCTAGGAATAATATTTGTCATCCAGTTTCTAAATGTGGAGAAATTCCAGGCTTAATTAGAGTCTTGTGTGGGACAGTCTGAAATGCTGGACCAATTGGGATTGGAAGCTTTCTTCAAAGGTGTCCTGGGAGCTGTCTTGTTCTGGTGAGGAACAGCGACTGAGGTACTTGGAATGCTGGAACATGAAGGATGCAGGCTATTAGTGTCCAGCATGCTGAGAGGAATGAATCCTGTCAGGTCTGATCCAATGTCAGTGTCCGGAAGCAGGGCCCAGCATAGCAGCCTCTGTGATTGACATTCTGATTGCCATTCTAATTAAATAAGCACACATTGATTATGTGTAAAGAGATTAGTGGAACTATAAAGAGATGACTTATAAATGAATAAACTCCTTGGAAGAAGTACTTTCCTGTATCTCCCATTTATCCTCTAAATAAAATTACAGTGGGACATGGCATCAGTGTTTGTCTCAAACCCCAGGTAATTACATGAAGCTCTGTCCTCTTCGGATCCTGCATAAGCATCAATCTTCAGATGGATAGTAACTCAAACTCAACATGTCAAAAACACAAACTTTTTTTCTCACCCTTAGTTCCTCCCCTTCTCTTTCTGACCACCCCATCTACCCGGTAGCTTAGGTGATAACCACATAGTCACATTTAGTTCTTCTCTTTTGGTCACTACCTTCTACATTCTCCACTGTCTATGACCTGTTATAAATCTAGCTTCTTTAAATACTGCTACTATTACTGAGGATGATGACGACGATGATGATGATGATAGTCTCTTGATGCCATCTGTGTCCTGGCATCTCTACCTGAAGCACTATAGTGGCCTCTCACTAGACTTTTTGGCTTCCATTGTTAGGATCAACAGTTAATTTTCTCCTAGAGTTTGATTTGGTTTGATTCTAAGATGATACTCGGGCATCATTCTCAGCAGCTAAACACAGGAGTTCCCTTCCTTTCCATTTCCCAAGGAAATCCACAGCCCATGGTCAAGGTTGGAACACTACAGGATTTCTGCATCTGTGAGGTTTGCTGCCCATGGATATCACCAGAGAATGGTCCCCAGTGACAAGCCCTGAAGGTCTTTTTATTTGTGCTGCCCAGAAAATTAAACTCTCAGGCTGGCCATGGTAGTGCATGCCTGTAATTTCAGCACTTAGAAAGCCTAGACAGGGGATCAAGAATTCAAGGACAGCCTGCTATTCATAGGGAAAGCCTCTCAAAAAATCGAAAAGCAGTAGAAAAGTAACTTGTCCTAATCTGGTGCAAGGTGTCAAGTGTGGATTCAGCTTTTCTTCCCAACTTGCTACTCAGCAGAGATGGGATTTGTTAAATACAGTCTGGATTTTATTCGCTGGCATAAGATCTCAGCTTTATCTCTCTGTCGGAGGAGGTCTTGTTCTGCTCTCTCCTTGCACGTGGACCTCTCTGTCCATGCACTAGTGCTACATTGTTGTGATTAGTTCCTTCCCGTGTGTTATCATCTGGGGTAGCTGCTCCTCAAAGCCTCTTCTGTGCTGCTATTGCTTCCTGTTCCTTTGTATTTGTCCATCTGGCCTTTTGAATCTTCGAATTTCAAATGACTTGATCCTCGGGGTATAGCTCAGCAGTAGAGCCCTCACGTGGCATGTCCATACCTGTACTTTCAGGCTCTAGAAGAAGGGAGAAGTGGGGGGGAGGGACGGGAGGAGAATAGAAAGGAAAGGGGAGGAGAACAGAAAGAGAAGGGGAGGATAGGGAGGAAAAGAAACTAACCTTGCAGGGCCTAGGAGGATAAACCTGTAATGCCAGCTGGTAGGGAGGAGTCTGAGGGTAGAGGATCCTACCTGAGCAACTCAGTGAGACCCCCTTGTCTCAAAAATATAGAACTGCGAAGATAAGGCTGGGGTGTAGCTCACTTGCAGAGCACCTTCCTAGCATCTGCAGTGTCCCAGATTCAATTCACAGGACCACCAAAGAAGGGCGGTGGGACTGGGGGAGGGCTCTAGTGAGAATTCACGTGTTTATGAAATAGTGCTCTCTGCCCAAAGCGTGGGGTGAGTTTCCCTTTCCTTGGGGCTGCCGTTCAAGGCCTGGCCAGGCTCCCTGCGTGTAATAATCCTGGTGATGTCAAAGTTATCCCCAGGCGTCATTCTGATGAACTGTGTTCTCTGTGGCTGATGTCTTTGTGGCGAAGGTCCATCCCCATCCGTTTTTTTGTTTTTGTTTTTGTTTTTTCCTCTGCTTCTTAGTTTCCAGCGTTGTGTCTGTGACTTTGCCCCACACTGCCCTGTACTATGGAGAGGAAATGCCTGCAGGCGGTGGTCGTTTTACCTTCTCCCACGTGGTTATAGATCTAGCGTGTTTCTCTCATTCCACTGTGTTTGGGATGCCTTCCATACTGTATTGCGCTGGTTCAGCGTCCTCGCTCCATCCCTCCCTTTCCGGGGAATACTGCAGGTGCCTGGCCATTTGGCATGATGCTTGTTTTGGAACGGAGCTGACATATGGGCCTCCGTGTGGATGTAATTTTGTGTTTGGTAAATAACTTAAAACACAATATGGACAAGTTAGCTGCAGGCAAGCAAGTCGCTTTCTGACTTTTGGGTCTGAAATGTTGCTTCACTAACCCCCATGCTACTTTTTTTCCTTCATAGTGGTCGGACAAGCCCTGTGTGCCCCATTTGCTCCAGAGGGACAGTTACTATGTTTACACCCAGCAGGAACTTAAAGAGAAACTGTATCAAGAGATCATATCCTATTTTGACAAAGGCAAAGTGAGTTCGAGGGTTCTGTGTGTGTGTGTGTTGTTGTTTTGGTTTTGTTTTGTTGTTTGTTTGGTTTGGTTTTTTTGTACTACTGGAAAGAGAAAAAAGATTATATTGAATACCTTTCTAATGCTGAGTGCTGAGTCGGCACAGAGCACACAGGGTAAGGACATTGCCTCCCACAGAATGACATGGGCTTGGGAGATGGGTCACTGTGTAAATGCTTGCTGTGTTCCAATTCCCAGCACATACATATAAGAGTAGCCTCTGGGGGGGCATATGCCTGAAACCCCAGTATTGGGAGGAGGAGAAGACAGTTAGTAACTTTTCTAGGGCTTGCTGGCCAGCCAGACCAGCCAAAATGGTGAGCTTCAGGTTTAGTGAGAGACCCTGCCGCCACCCCCACAAAAGGTACAAAGGTGATTTTGGAGCTGTGCATGGTAGCGCACACCTTTAGTCCTAGTCTTGGGAGGCAGAGGCAGGCTGATCTCTGAGTTCCAGGCCAGCCTGATCTACAGAGTGAGTGAGTTCCAGGACTGCCAGGGCTACACACAGAAACCCTGTCTAGAAAATAAAACAACAAAAACAATAATTTTTGAATGGCATCTTAACATTGCTCTCTAGGCTACACACACACACACACACACACACACACACTAACATGTATGTATGTGTACACGTGTATACCCAACATACATACTTACGCACATACACATACTCACATATACAACTAAAAAGTATGTACAGTATCTATCTTCACTCACTTCTGATGGTAGTCATAGTGTGAGGGCCTCCAGATCTTTCACACTTGTGATGAACTAGAGAAATTTTGAGTAGCCAAGGGTAGCCCCCTCAGGCTTTGTAACAGTCAGGAAACTGCTAGATCTAATTGCTATAGTGTTGTTGTAAAGGGTACAAGTCAGAGCCAGCCATATGGTGAAATATACAGGTGGGGTCTGCAGGGGTCTTAGAGGCCCAGTGTCCTCCACCTCTCTAGTGTAGTGAAGTGTCCACTAAATGGAATATTATGCACCTATAATTCCAGCCACTCAGGAGGCTGAGGCAGGATGACTGCTTGTGCTCAGAAATTAAGAGCAGTCTGGGGCAATATAGCAGAAGCTTCCTTAAAAGAAAAACCGATGTATTTGAATTGTACAGATTTTGTCATAACACAGAAGTGATTGAACTCAACCTCTAGTTCCCTTTGCCTACCCTGAATCCGGGCTGATAATATGTAGCTCAAACCTCCATTTTGTGTTTTTGAGACATAATTTCTCTATATTGTTCAGGCTGACCTTGAATTTGTAGTCTTCCTGCCTCTGCCTCCAGAGTGCTGGGATTCCAGGGTAAGCCACAGTGCCCAGGTTTAACTCTTCAGTCGCATGGCTAGCCTTCTTCCTGACTCTATCTGAAGAGTGCCCTTGAGTTGCTTCATTAACATAAACTCAGAGCAGGGAGGGCTATCGCTAATCACCTCTTTAGCATGGATTTTGGAGCCTACAAGGGATCCATAAGGATTAGTATAGATTTTCATTTCCTTTGGACAGAGTAGACCAGTTCTTTATTACGTTACATGCACCGCCTCCTGGTCTTACTAGTCCATGTTTGTCTTTGAATTCTGATTATTTATTGCAGGGAAAATAAACAGATGAAATAAGCGGTGAGTATTTTGGGATAGTGCCCATCTAAGAGATGCTCCACACAATACCAGAAAGATGAGAAGGCTGCATTTGGGTGCTGGTTGTGCTAGCCTCAGATGCAGAATTGTTAAACGGGGCTATAACTGGAATTGACTCCTCTGTGGGAAAAGTGTGCTAAATTTCCACACCACGTGCCATTTGGCCCTTTCTGGTCACTGCAAACAGCTCACCTGCAGGAGAGTGTACACACCCACATACACACTGCAGAGCAGTGTCACACTGGCCACCTTTCCTGTCCAGCCACGTTTCCTCACTCATGGATCCTAGGAATGGCTTCTTCTCACTCCTTTGCATTGCTGTCGGTGCTTTGCTCTTTAAACTCCAAACTCCTTCGATGGAGATTCGTATTCTTTATCTTCTGGCAGATTGTCCAGAGAACAGTGCACCCAAGATACATACACAGGTTGGGCACCTCTAATCCAGCACGAAAAATGTTCTGAGCTCTAAAACTGTGAGGTACCAACATGGCCTGAAGAAAGTTTCATATTTTTGAGCGTTTTGGATTAAGGGACACCTAACCAGTAATGTCTATGGAAATGATCCGGGAGGGGGGCGGGGAAGATCCAAACTGGAAACACTGGTAGCCCCAGGCATTTCAGATAAGGACTACTCAACCTGAAGTATTCTTACAACATAAGGAAAGAAAGAGTTAGCCCATCAAAGGCGTCGCAAGTCAGGGTCCCTTACAGAAAGATGTTCAGCCTGCTGACTGCTTAGTCCCAGGGATTGTCTAGGGCGGGGTAACACCTGCTGAGGACTGTGGCTGCTGTGTCTTCCACTTGTCACCCTGCTTTTCTTCTTCTGAAGATGTGGGAGAAAGCCATCAAACTGAGCAAAGAGTTGGCTGAGACCTACGAGAGCAAAGTATTTGACTATGAGGGCCTGGGCAGTCTCCTGGTAAGTGTGGGCCAGCAGGGCGGCTAAAGTGGGCCCTTGTGAGAACAGCTTGGTATGTGGGTGAAAAGTCAGGGTCAAGGGTACTCTTTCCAGTGGAAAAAGTAAACCTTATTTGACTTTAAAATGAAAGATGTGTGATTCCCAAAAGCTTTGGCCATTGTTCTCCGGGTTGTCCCCTGCCCGCCAAGGTCCCCTGGGATTGGGAAAGAGGACTGTCCTAGAGGGAAGGTGGAGCATGGAGCCTGGGTGATCATGCCCCATCCTGGCTACTGCGGGGCATCATCTGTTCATCCAAATTCACTTGTCTTGGGCTGGGAGGATGGCTCAGAGGTTAAGAGCACTGTCTGCTCTTCCAGAGGTCCTGAGTTCAATTCCCAGCAACCACATGGTGGCTCACAACCATCTATAATGAGATCTGATGTCCTCTTCTGGTGAGCAGGCACACGTACAGGCAGAACATTGTATACATAATAAATAAATAAATCTTTAAAGCAAAACATTCACTTGTCTTAGGTCAATGAGCTAAGTCCGTGGGTAAAGGCACTTGCTGCCAAGCCTGCCAAGCTGACTTCAATCCCCACATTCCACATGTTGGAAGGAGAGAACAGACTCTCACAAGTAGTCCTCAGACCATGGGCCATGACATATGTGTGCTTACACACACACACTCACACTAAATAAAATACAATTTTACAGTGAGAGGGCAGCCCATCCTTGAGGCTGGCTTTGCTTCTTCCAAGACTGCCAGAACAAGCTGCGAATGTGCCAGAATCTAAGTGCTTTTTTCCATCTTTTTTTTTTTTCCTCTCTTGGGAAGGCTCAGCACTGACATTTCCCTGAGCCTGTGGATTAAGCCCAGCTGCAGGCACAGTTCAGCTCTTACAAACAAAAACACACATGTGCAGCCACGTGCCCACTGCTTGGTGGTGGGGAGAACTTTTACAGAAAGAGCCTTGAAGGTTAGGGGAGTCACTATCACAGAACGATCTTTTCCCTAAGGATCTATTTATCAAGAGCATTTAGTGAAAACTGGACTCGTGCATATTACCAGCTTCTACCACTGGGAGGCCGGAAATGCGCTCAATAATTTCATGAGCCAGCCTGAGTTGAGATGCTGGCCACCAGGCAACAAACTCAGAAAGCGTGATTCTGACAGCCGTGCGCTTAGAGCGGTCAACAGACTTATATCAACTCTGGTGGGGCTGAGTGCAATACAAGATGACAACCTCGCTGCTTGGGGCTTAGAGAGTTCAAGTCCTGCCTGGCCTGTAGAACAAGTTACAACAGCCTGGAGGCTCTGTGAGGTTCTACCTCAAAATACAAAGGAAAAAGAGAGCCAAGGATGGAACCCCGTGGTAGAGCACTTGGCCTAGCATGCGTAAAGCCCTGTGGTTCAATCCCTGCTTCCGCATAAAACCAGGCATCAGGGTGCATTTCTGTGATCCCAGCACCTCGGTAGCAGAGGCAGGAGGATCAGGAGTTCACAGTTATCCTTGGGTACATGGGGAGTGTGAGGCTAGCCTAAGGTACCTATGGAAAGTGGGAGGCTAGCCTGAGCTAACGATGACCCTGTCTCAAAGAATTCATCGTAAAGCATCAAAAGAGGTGGTGGTACTGGAGACTAAAGAGCGAATGGGTGGTCCTCAGGCAAGCCCAAAGTGGCCATCAAACCACGGACTCAGGGCAGAAACTCCCTCACATGCCTGGCCACGCTAGGTACTGCCTGTGGGTCTCAGAAAGTATTAGGAGGGCTCCAAGGTCGACCCAAGTCCCAAACATCAGATTCCAGGGCCGGCTCACCCTGCGGCCTACAAGGTGGTCTCCAAAGACTTTCCATTATCTGTTACATGAGAAAACAAAGCAAAAGGGCTGCCTTTTTTTCCTTTTTATTTGCTCGCCCTGACAGCTTCCTGGTAACCTCCAGGCGGAATGTGTTGTTTTGTTTTTCAGAAAAAAAGAGCCTCGTTTTATGAGAACATCATTAAGGCCATGAGGCCCCAGCCTGAATACTTTGCTGTGGGATACTACGGACAAGGCTTCCCTTCCTTCCTGAGGGTAAGGATCCCAGAGCCATTAGTAGTGGGGTTCAGGAGAGAGGGGAGACTTATTTCTCTTCCAGATGGGCGGTAGCAGCTGCTGGCCTATGTTCCTGCTGTGGGAGGTCGGGTCAAAGAAAGAGACCTCTTCCTGAATGCTGGCCTCTTTACCCCACGCTCCTGACACCACTGGTGTTCTGGCAGACCCCTTGTGCAATGGCTTCTCCAGGTGCAAGGAGAGAAGGAAAAGCAGAATTGGCCTCCTCCACAGGCCAAACTTGGAAGAGTGCAGACAAACATGTTTTATTGCTTATTTTATGTCCAGTCATGGCTACTATGAAATCAGATACCCCAAGACCAAGACAACAAACATGGCCCCAAAGTAAAAGCAGTTTTTGTAGTAGTGACAACTGTGACAGACCCTTCTCCTCCTTCTCAAATATGTATGTATGTATGTATGTATGTATGTATGTATGTATGTATGTATATGCACGTGCACACACACACATATACTGTCACAGTGACTTTAGAGTTTAAGAAGCAAGAGTTTTTTGAGACCTGAGCTTTGTTTAGATATATGTTATTTCTCATACTCCTAATTGTAAAAATCATAGAGTAGGATGGAGATGTAGCCCAGTTGGTTGAGCGCTTGCCTTCACATGCATAAAACCCTGAGTTTGATTCTTAGAACCACGTAAACTGGGTATGTTTCTATATGCCTTTGATCGTAACACTTGAGGTGTAGGCAAAATCAGAAGTTCGGGAAATCCTCAGCTACATAGTGAATTAGAGGTCAGCCTGGGCTACATGAGACTCTGCTGCAAAACAAACAAACAAACAAACAATAACAATAAAAAATGGTAAAAGGGAGCCATTTGCATTCCTTACAGTGCTTAGTTTGAAAGCAACGGATCCTCATTCAGTCAGTGTCTCTTGATTGTTTACTCTGTGCCAGGCCCCTGGGAAGATGCAGAAATGTCCTGAAGTTACTCGGACATCTCTCTGCTCTCAGGGATTTTACCAGCTAATGGGGTCCAGGTGGGGAGTTAAATATTAACATATGAATGTAAATTTTAAACTCTGACCAAGGAAAATAGCCCATGTTGAAAAAGCTTGTAACCAGGCAGTATTTACTCAGTGAATAGAAATTGAATCGTTCCAAAACACTGTAGAGATGGCAGCCTTAACCATAACCAGCAAAGTCTATGCCCGACTCACACGTCCATCACGTGGAGAAAGGAGGGATAAGCTAGTACCCACCCAGTAGACGCCGCTCGCTGCCTGCTGGGCATGTGGAGGCTGGTCACTGAGCACTTACATGGTGGTGGGTTTAGCTTCAGTAGAAGAGCACAGCAGCCTTCTCTATCTTCAGCTCCAGGTACCCTTCAGCCTTCCTCGCTAATGGCTTCCTTTGGCTTCCCTGCCCTGCAGAACAAAATCTTCATCTACCGGGGTAAGGAGTACGAGAGGCGAGAAGACTTCAGCTTGAGGTTGCTGACCCAGTTCCCCAACGCCGAGATGACGACCAGTACCACGCCGCCAGGAGAAGACATCAAGTCATCCCCAAAGCAGTGTATCCTTGCCATGGGGACAGCGGCCCAGGGGCTCTTTACCCTGGGATGGGCCAGGCCAAGCCAAAGGAACTACGGGTTGCAACTCTCTCCCTGCAGGCAGATGTACTCCAAGCCTTTAGACCACAGCTTCAACCATTCGGTGTAAAAATTCTTTTTGGCCTTGAGGGAAGACATTAATAAGTGTTGAGTGTGACAGGATCTAACTTTATAGTCACATGAGGAGCTGAAGGAAAGTTCAGGATTCTGTTGCAGCATTCTAGCTGCACTCTTGATACGCTCCCAAGCCAGTGGCTCCAGGACACCCTCCCAGGCTGCCCCTTCTGCCACCCTATGGATACCAAAATCTGTAGCTTTTCAAGTCATGTATATGACATTGCACATGCATATAGCCTGTGTACACTCTCCCAAATACTGTGGGACGTGTGTGTGTGTGTAGCTGTGTCCTGGGGATCAGAACTCAGGCCTTCCCGCTTATACGGCAAGCACTTTACCAACTGTCCTATGTCCCCAGCCCCTCCTAATTGACTTGGAGTCCCAGATACAGCAAATGGTCTTTAAACATTGTCACACTGTATCATTTAGGAGGAAAGTGTGTATCGAATCAGTATACAAGAAAGTCCTCACTTGCTTAATTATTGTCTTTGGGTTCAGAACCTGTACTACAGAGGAGGGGCTATGTCTGCCCTGGTAAGGGTGCCAGGAGAAGCCGTTCTGGGACTTTTCATTCCATCCAAGCAAGATTCCCTTACCCCACACTGGTTTTGGGGGGTGGGGGGACTGACTTCACTTCCCGATTGTGGAATCTTGAGTTTTAACTTCTCTTGGCCTCCAAGTACTCCTCTGCTGAAAGAGAATGGGCCTGCCTTGTAGGTTTGCCGTGTGTTTGGAAGACACATTCAGGACACTTAGTCCCCATGAAGGGACTTTCCATCAGCAGTAACACCAAAAGATAGCAATTCTGGTTCCCTGGCCTCTGGAGTCTGGCTGTTTCAGGAGAATGCATATGCAATAGAAATCATTTAAAAGCCTTTCTGGCTATCTGTTTCCACATACTGTCTCGACACTTATTTCATGTGGCAAGGATATTTGCCAGGTGTCTGGCCACATGAAGTGTCCTCTGACAATCCCGCATTGTGACTCAGCATGAGGCAGTGCGTTTCAGTGCAGAGCTGGCACAGGCTGGAAGGCGATGGGTGATGGGAACAGGGCCCTCACTGCCTGCCTGTGGTACCTGCAAGGCCAGCCTTTTCCTTAATAAGCCCTCAGACCTGCAGTGCTTCACCGTAAAGCCGGTGATGAGCTTGCCGCCCAGCTACAAGGACAAGCCTGTTCCAGAGCAAATCTTGAAGTAGGTGGTTCTTAAAAAGAAAACATTCAGGCAGGGCACGCCACACTCCAGCTGTCATAGCCATGGAGAGAAAGGGAAAGCAAGGTCAAGGCCAGTCTGGGCTACATAGCACAGCTTTATTTGGAATGTGTCAAAAGCAAAGGCCTTTTTCAGTCATTACAGCTTGGAAGGCCTACTACTTACTGAAAGCTTATCACGTTAAAGAGACATGGGGTTTATCTTTGAGACAGAGGGAGCACTTCACTTAGGCACAGAATCCTTCAGCCCTTAGAACCACTCAAGTATCACTGAGGACCAGCCAGTCCCAGTGTTTGAAGTTGCTTCCTGGCTCTAGAGAAGCTAACAAGCTAGGGAGATTGATTGACAGCACTATGGCAAAGCTATGCAAATGACATCATAAACATTGTTGGTGTTAGTACCTTCTAAAACTGTCGAGCTGTAAAACAAACTCTCAAGTACCGAAAAATGCAATGTATGAAACCCCAGGAATGTGCTGTCCCAGGAGGTCAGTGTAGCCCTGTTGGCCATAGGGGTAAAAGTCAGTGTCGGGTGTGCCACACATGTGGTTGTAGGCTGGTTCTATGAGGTCCAAGGCATCTGCTCTGTCCTCTCCCAGCTACTACAGAGCCAATGAAGTGCAACAGTTCAGGTATTCCCGGCCGTTCCGGAAAGGAGAAAAAGACCCAGAAAATGAGTTTGCCGTGAGTCCACCTGGTTTGCCTTCTCTGTGTGTGGGGGTTGGGTAGGGGCGTGGCAGTTGCACATTGGGCATTAGGAGGCCAGAAGTCAACCTTGGGTGTCCTTCCTCAGGAGGATCCTACATTGTTATTTTGACAGTGGGACTCTGCTAGGGACTGCAGCTTACTAGCCTGGCTTGGCTGGAGTGAACCCCTGGGGCATCTTTCTCCATCTCTCCTCCCAAACACTAGGACTGTAAAGCTTGGGCCACCACCCCTGGCTTTGTACCCGAGTGCTGGGGATGGATCTCAGGTCCTTAGGCTTGCTCAGCAAGCACTCCTCCACCTGAGCTGTCTCTCCAGCCCCTGCGTGCCTTCTAGTGAGGTACAGTGACTTTCCTGTCATCAGGGCACACAGCAGGTTAAAGCTTCCCCTCTGGGAGAGCCTTCACCTGTTCATTACTGACAAGCAAGCTGTCCTCTCAGTGGAAACCTCTAGATTGAGGGCCTCAGATCTGGCCTCTGCTTCCGGTCCTACTGTTGATACGACCCTGGGCGAGTCACACTCACACCTCCCAGACCTCTAGTTTCCATCTTTAGAATGAAAGGGCCCAACAAGACTGACCTCGTGCAGACTCAGAGCCTTGAGTAATAAAAAATTGTATTCCATTCCCCAGAAGACATGTGAGAATGGAGTTTCACTTAGCTTGGGGTCAGTTGTGACTTGGGAACTGGCCAGTGTCTCATTTTCTGTTGTCTTTCTTGCACCAGACCATGTGGATTGAAAGGACCACATACACCACGGCCTATACCTTCCCTGGGATTCTCAAGTGGTTTGAAGTCAAACAGATTTCAACAGTGAGTCATTTGAAGTTGTAACTCTGGCGGGTGTGTGTGTGTGTGTGTGTGTGTGTGTGTTGGGAGCCTTTCTGTCTGCAGAAATAATAACAGCTTTTGTTCAGTTCCACTGCAGCCTGCACCAGCTTGGCTTGCCTCCTCTTTTTAAAGGAGAAATAAAAAGCGCAGTTGTCTAATAGGGTCGCTTTGTAAAACTGATGTTACAACATGGACCCGAAAGGTCACACTCGGAGAACGGCTCTTTCATGGCCTAAGGAGCATGGTCCCCTATCCTACAATGCTGCCAGTGCCCAGAAACATTGCCAGGATGCCTCTGGAGAGTTGCCCGCCTGCCACGTCATATTTCCCGGAGCCCCTCTCATTCCCAGCTTGTCCCATCCCTGTTGCTGCAGCTCCAGCCATGCTGCTTTTTAAAGCTGCCGTTTAGCCTTTATCATGCTCATCTGATCTGTCTGCGCTCTGTTCCCCAGGATTGTTGCCTTGCTTGTCATCCCAGACTGCTACCTCTTAAAAAGGTCTCCTGTTGCCTCTCTGCCTTGGTCTTTTCAGCCATTGCTCCTCACTACTTCAGAGTATGGATCCCACTGAGCAAACTCGACTATAGTTCATGGGTTCTTGTGGGCAAGGCCCCCTGTGGCTTCCCAGTGCCTGCACTGCAGAGCCCGTTCTCAATTCCCTCCGTCCATCTCTGCCTGCCTCCATTTATTTCCCCTCACTGCCACACCCATCTGTGCTCCCCCTCCTTTCATGTCTGTGTGCCCCTGCCTGTGGCCCTCTTCAGCCCCGATCCACCACTGCCTCTCTCCTTCCCCCTCTGTCCACTTCAACCATCTCTTTCCATCTCTGAGAAAAAATCCGTTCGCACTACAACATTGGTAGACTTAAGTAGTTAATGACGTGGGGCCATTCTGGGGAGGCGGGGCGCTCAATACCCTCTTACCACTGCCCAGTGTTATTCCCATGAAGTTAAGGGTGGGATTCACCACCTCCATGCTGCCAGCTCTGGAGCACCCAAAAGCAGGTGGATATCCTTTGTGGTCTCTGTGCTTCTACCATTCCAGGCGTGTTTCTAACCCACCCTATTTGGAAATCTTTTTATTTTTTATTTTATTTTATTTTATTTTATTCACTTTACATCCCGATAGTACCCCTTCCCTTCTTTCCTTCTCTCTTCCCCCTCCCCCTCCCC
Source organism: Acomys russatus (assembly GCF_903995435.1). NCBI lineage: Eukaryota > Metazoa > Chordata > Mammalia > Rodentia > Muridae > Acomys > Acomys russatus. The sequence goes on along the minus strand of NC_067154.1, from coordinate 10,572,337 downwards.
TATTCCTCAGAAAAGGCATCCCCGCCTCTCTACCCACCCATCCCAGCTCATCAAGTTGCATCAGGATCGAGTGCGTCTTCTTCCCCTGTGGCCTGGCAAGACAGCCCCGCCAGGGAGAAGTGATCAAAAAGCAGGCAACTGAGTCCATGTCGGAAACAGTCCCTACTCCCCTTACTAGGGGACCCACAAGAAGCCTGAGCTGCCCTTTGGCTACATCTTTGTAGGCGGCCTAGGTCCAGTCCATTCATGGTCCTTGGTTGGTGCTTCAGTTTCTGCAAGCCCCTCTGGGCCCTGGTTAGTTGGCTCTGTTGGTCTTCTTGTGGAGCTCTTGTCACCTCTGTGGCCTTCTATCCATCCCCCCTAGCTTTTCCACAAGACTTCCACTATGCTTTGCCCAATGTTTGGCTGTGAGTTTCTGCATCTGTTTTGATCCTATGCTGGGTGGAGCCTCTCAAAGGACAGCTATGCTAGACTCCTCTGCAAGCATAGCTGAGTATCATTAATAGTGTCAGGGGTTGGCTCTCTCCCATGGGGTAGGTCTCAGGTTAGGCCAGGCATTGGTTTCTGAGTTCCTACGAAATTAGATGCTCCTACCAGCGTTGAATTACAGTAGACCTGCAGAGTGTGTAGTTCCACTCTCAGCAACTCAACCAGCCATGGGTTTCACCAGCCTGTGGCTTGTATACTGTGTATTTATGTCTAGGACAGCTACCTCTATTCTAAATATATACAGACGCATCCCTTGCCTTACTCCCTAGGTAATGTATGTATAACACCCACCACTATGACCCTGGGTCCTACTAGTCATCCAAAGCTAGATGTTGTGGCACAGATCTTTAATCCCAGCACCCAAGAGGAAAAGGCTGGTAGGTCTCTGTGAGTTCAAGGCCAGCCTGGTCTAGGTAGTGAGTTCTAGGACAACCAGGGGGCACACAGTGAGATCTTGTCTCCAATAAATTAATTAGTTATGTGGAAAGATATCTATAGATTATATGGAAATACTACATCACGTTGGAACCAAAGCATCCGTGCATCTTTAGATTTTGGTGCCCTCGAGAATCCAAGAACCAGTCCTCTTACATCTCTCTGAGCTGGCTGTGTATTTTCATCCCTTTTATAACCTGTGCACTTAGCATAGAGTAGGTATTTGAAAAATAATCTGTGACTGGTTATGCACAGTCAATGCCCAGCACAACTTAACATGCACAAACACACATTTTCATACTCAGGAGAAGGGAGAAGAGGAAAAGGGGTATCCTGGGAGCCAGGCATTTCTTGTAGCTGGGCACGGTGGCATGTGCCTGTACTAGCTTTAATCAAGAAGATCAATGCTGGTCTGAGGCTAGTCTGGTCCTTGGCATGGATTAGATAGAGGACACTCAGGGCAATGTAGCAAGACCCTGCCGAGTACAAAGAAAGGGTAGGGTAGAAAAGAGAGAGGAAGAGAAAACTATGGCTTAGCCATTATGGCCTGAGATGTGATGTATCCCTCAGTACCAGTGATAAGTCTCATTACTTAAGTGTGGCATGCTTTCTGGGGAGAGAGCTTAGGCGTAGAATCTGGCCTAAGAGGGCATGTGGCTGGTAGTGGGTAAAGTGAAGATGCTGGCTTTGGGGGAATACAGTTTTGAAGAGGAATTTCTCAGAGGGATTTAGTCCCTGTAATTGCTTTTTTCATCCAAAACTCAGGGTGGCTTCTTGGTCATCCTGTCCGTACTCAACCCTAAGGTGATGAGGCATGGGTCTGGATATAGGAATCCCAAGATCACTTGCTTTTTCTCACCAAGGAGGCACCTGGATTTTCCAGGGGATGCTTTCCATTTTCAGTGACACAGAAGAGTCTCAGGTCCCCTAGCCAGCAACCATCTGAGAGCCCCTGCGGTGCGTTTGCCTGAGAGACAATGCTGTTAGGGCTCTAGATTTTTTTCTTCTCACATTGTTGTATACATATTTTGCTCTGAGAAACACTCATTTCCACAGCCCATATTTTCCCACTTCCTAATAAGATTTTTCAATAGCTGATTTTGTAATTGACTAACAGGAAAAAAAATACATGGGGCCCTGATAAATAGAGTCCTAATAGTTTAACAAAAGTTCCCTCGAGACCGTGGATGATTTCCCTCCCTTGAGAAGAATGATCAAGTTTGTTTCAGTCTTTGCCCCGAAGGTCAAAGTGGGTCCCTTCTCCGTGTGCTTTATCCCTCAGGAGGAGATCAGCCCTTTGGAGAATGCCATAGAGACCATGGAGCTGACCAATGAGAGGGTCAGCAACTGTGTACAGCAGCATGCCTGGGACCGTTCTCTCTCTGTGCATCCACTCTCCATGCTACTCAGTGGCATTGTGGATCCAGCGGTCATGGGGGGATTCGCCAACTATGAAAAGGTAAGCCCGCCTCTTGAATCTCACGAGACGAAAAGGCTTCCCTCTATGTTGTGTGCCACTCTCCTCTCTGACCAGGCATGTGGAATTACACAAGGATTGTCCCTGGCCTCACATTGACCTGTGAAGCCTCGGTGAAAGAGTGACAACCCCTGGCGCCTCTGGCACTTGTGCCCACTATTCTGTCCTCTGGGAGAAAGACAGCTCAGGGTGGTCCCAGAGCCCAGGATGCACTTCTGGTGAGGCCACTTTTTTGGGGGGGAGGTTCAAGACAGGGTTTCTCTGTGTAGCCTTGGCTGTCCTGGATTCACTTTATAGACCAGGCTGGCCTTAAACTCACAGCAGTCCACGTGCCTCTGCCTCACAAGTGCTGGGATTAAAGGCATGCACCACCACGCCCAGCACCTGGTGAGGCCACTTTTAGGGAGAACAGAGATGCTCCATGTTAACAGAGTTTGCATGCATCTCCAGCCCAAGTTGAGCCACGTTGTATGCGCAGAAGACAGTTTCAGTTAGTATTAGTTACTTCTCTGCTGCTGTAATGAAATACCGTGGCCAAAAGCAGCCTAAGGAAGAAAGACTTTATTTGGCTTATGGCACCAGAGACATAGAATCCATCGTGGCGGGGAAGGGGTCGCATGCACCAGTGCTAGGAGCTGGAAGCTAGTTGATCACATTTTCATCCGTGCACAGGAAATGGAGTGAGACTGAACTCTCAAGTCTCAGCCCAGTGGTGACTTCCTCCAGCAAGGCTCCTCCCCCTAAAGGTTCTGTAATCCTCCCCAGTGAGCACCATCAGCTGGGGGCTAAGTGTTCAAGTACGCGAGCCTTTGGCTGACATTGCTCACTCAAACTGCCACACAGCTTCACCATAGGTTTGTCTAACCCGATGTTGCACCTGTTACTCTGAAAAGGCATTAAGAGGCGTACTGACCACTGAGTAGAGTTTGGCTAGAGTGCCATTTACATTGGAGGCCATGAGCTCTGTCTAGGTAAAGGACAGTTGTTAGAGACAGGAATAGCTGTGACGGTACATGCTCAGTGCTGACTACTTTGGGAGACCTCCTCTTGAATATAAAGAAACATGTGGCCAGAAATCCCCTTTGATGAGGCAGAAGGGTGGAAAGAGAAGGAGCCTGGAAGAGTGACATGTTGGCTGGTACAAATTTCCATTTGTACACAGTATCCCAGAAGAGTGACGGCTTTGTGGCCTGTCGCTCCTGTGACCTCATTCTGGCTTCCTACTGACCACCATATGCTCTCGGACACGGGTGTCACCTCTCTAGGGTATCTGCAAAATGACTGAACTTTCCAGCCTGTGGGATGGGTTTGGGGGTAAGGGAACTGTCCTATAGAGAGAGACAGGAGTGCTTTTAATAGACATTTCTGAGTTATTCACTATGTGATAAAGGTGGTCCTGTGAAAGGGATGGATTTTCAGGTAGATCTTCCCAGTTTGTCATTACATGAGAGATTCTCTCTTCTGACACTGTCTGCTTCTCTGCTAGGATCAGGACTGTGTCACAAGTAATGCCTGCATGTGCTCTTCTCTTAGGCTTTTTTTACAGAAAAGTACTTACAAGAGCATCCTGAGGACCAGGAGAAAGTAGAGCTCCTCAAGCGACTGATTGCTTTACAGGTAGGTAGCCAGGGGAGCGTTTAGCCAGCTGTGTACAGTAGTCATGAGTGTCTACCGCACTGGGCCCTAAGACAGCCTCCAGAAGCTACAGGCCACTTCCTGGGATTGTCTGTCTGTCTGTCTGTCTAACTGTCTGTCTCCCCCTCCTCTCTCTGTGTGAGAGAGAAAAAAAAAAGAGAGAGAAAGAACCTGAGTGTGGTACTTGTAGTGTTGGGGAGGTGAAGAAGGCAGATTTCATGGGCTTACTGACCAGACATCCTAGCCTAGTTGGTGAATTCCAGGCCAGGGAAAGACCTTTTCTTTAAAAAAAATGAATAAATAAAAATAAGGTGGATGGCATCTGGAAATGACAGCAGAGGTTGTCCCATGACCTCCACCTGTACATGCACACGTTTATACGTACACGTACACACACACAGAGAGAGACAGACAGACAGACAGACACACACACATACATACACACACATACACAGGCACACACAGAAACTCTGTAATCTAGTTTACTAGCTTGTGTTTCTTGCTGAAACATACAGGTCTCGCTTTTTAAAAATCATTTCAGTAAATACTGCTAGAAAAGTGGCCATCAAACTCAGTCTAAGACCAGTGTCTGCCTTGCCAGTTGGCCTCTCTCTACAGTCTTCGGATAGTCTCTGTTCCTCAGACAGTTCCCAGGCCCGTGACTGTCAGTTTCATTAGCTAATTCTGCGCCTGCCAGTCAGCCTCTCCATCTCCAACCCCCCATTGCCTCCAAATCTAAATTGCCCCTCTTGCCAAACCGTGCCTCTTTCCTCCTCTCATGCCACTTCCTCCAGGTACCTCTGCTCACGGAAGGGATGCGCATTCACGGGGAGAAGCTGACGGAGCAGCTCAAGCCGCTGCATGACCGTCTGTCGTCATGCTTTCGGGAACTCAAGGAGAAAGTGGAGAAGCTCTACGGGGTCATCACTCTGGTAAGCTTCGTCCGAATGGCCCTCAGGCTTTCCCTGGTCTCTCTGAGGGCATCGCTCAGGGCTTCAGCAGCGTAGGTACGGTGCACAAATGGCAGGAGACAGGAGAGAGTGTGCACCTCCCGCCCCCCACCCCAAAAGCTGAGAGGAAGCTTGCTGCTAGCCTGTCCTCTCTCACAATTGACGGTGTCCTTGGTTCTGCTTCATTGCCTTGATCTTTTGCCCTTGCGTTCACCTTGCCCTCTCTAATAGCCTTGTTGTGAACTCTTGACTTGCAAATTCTTTCTTGAAGTCAGAGCTCTGTGCATCTCCCCGCTAGAGTTTCCCCCAGAGGGCCTTTCCCACTACCTCTCTCAGTCGTCAGTGTACAGAGTCCTGCCAAGTGTGGTGGTGTGCACCCGTAATTTCAGCACCCAGGAGGCTGAGGCAGAAGGATGGCTGTGAGTTGGAGGCCAGGTTGAGCTACATATCGAGATTTGGCCACTCCCCACCACCTAAAGTGCCCAGTTCAGTCTTCTTCCTGATGCTTTCCCTCCCCCCATGATGACCAGGCACATGTGTGTCTATTGCACCCATGCTCCTAAACCATAAGACTGAACTTTCCTCTAACCCATCGTCCTCCACTGTTGCTAGAACCCAGCCAATGTTAGGAAGCAAATTTAATAGGATACCACATGGGGATGGTGATTCCTTGGTGACATTTGCTGTGAAAGGGCGACATCCTGGGTTTCTGGAGACTCACCCTGCTCAGCCTCCTTAGAGTTTGCTCTTAGGTCAACATTCCGTATTTCCAGAAGGCCAACAAGGTGTCTGCCCCCACACTGTGCGGGCTGCATCGCAGGCTGCTAAGTCTGGGGCGGGGCTGCATGTGTTTCAGCCACCAAGCATGACGGAGAGGAAGCCGAGCCGTGCAGGCTCCATGGTGCTGCCCTACATCCTGTCCTCCACACTGCGCAGGCTGTCTGTCACCTCCGTGGCCTCCTCAGTGGTCTCCACCTCCTCCAACTCCTCTGATAATGCGCCCTCCAGGCCAGGATCTGATGGGTAAGGCTGATTGTTGCTCTTGGGGGGGAGGTAGGACGTTAGCTTTGGGCGCCAAGGTGAGACTTGGTGTGTTCGCACACCACTCCTTTGAGGAGAGTAACTCATGGTCGTGGGCCTCGTTCACTTCTCGTTTTCTTCGTGAGGAACATCGCTGACAATGCTGGGACTAAAAAATAGAAAAATGAAAAAAATTCATATTTTGCCACCTACTGAACACAGTTGCCTCCTAGGCACAGCTTAACTTCTCGTCACATGTATCATTTTAAAAACAATTTCAAACGTCCTTTGCTTTGTCAGTTAGTCAGGAAACAATCAAAGGTAGAAAATGGTAACAGGCATACACACAAAACCTCTCTGAGTTTTTAACATTCAGTTCATTAGAAACATCAGTAGACAGTTTCCGTGCGTGCGTGCGTGCGTGCGTGCGTGCTTGCATACACACCAGAGATTGGTGTCAGGGTATCTTCCTCAGTTACTCTCCCACCTGGTCTTTGAGGTGGCATCTCTCGCTGAGCCTGAAGCTTCCTCTGGGATCAGAGCTGGCGGCCAGTGAGCCCAGGGTCTCCATCATTGCTTGCAGTGCTGAGGTGACAGGGGCACGCTGCTTTGCCCAGCTGGTTCCGCATTGGTGCTGTGGACCTGAACTCAGGCTCTCACGATTGCACAAGTACTTTATGCACTAAGACATCTTTCCAGCGTCCCAAATCTCCTCTTAATCCCTGGCTCCTAACCACTAGTACCCCCCTGGGGTAGCTCTATAGGAAGTCAAGCACCTGAGTGCATGTTCTTTTCTGTGCTTGTGTACGTGGGTCTTTTCGTCTGCGGTGCCTTAAAGACCACTGTGTCTCAGCTGCACCCCCTTTAGCTGCAGACAGCCCGGTGGGTATCTGTACCATATCCTCCTCCACCAGTGGCCAGCAGACTGAATTCAGGTCTTCAGTGCTTTTTCAAATGACGATACAGCTCTAAGATAAATATTGAGTGTCACTCAACAGTTGATTGATTGGTTTTTTGGTTTTTTTGGTTTTTTTTTGTTTTTTTGTTTTTTTTTTGGTCAGTTTAGAACAGTAAAAGCTAGAGGTTTATTCTGTAGGGATGAAAAGATTAAGGTATGCTATTAAATTACAAAACCAAACTAAAGTTTGTCCAGCAAGTGAATTACTGAACAAATAGGAAACGCACTATAAGGAAATAGTTTAGATGAAAACTATAACAACTGGAAAGTACCCTGAGAAAAGATTTAGGCATATGCAGTATTAAATAGAGAGGTAGGTAAGTGGGTAAGGAGGCAGGCAGATAGACGGATATTGCTGACATATGATAAAATGGTAGAGAAAGATGATAGAGAGATTGATAGATTAGATTAGATAGATGGCAGATATTGCTAATATGTGATGGTAGATAGATAGATAGATAGATAGATAGATAGATAGATATTTGGGTAGAATTTTTAAAAGTTTTTGAAATAACATAAAGAACTTTCAGCCAAGTGTCATAGCTCATGCCTACAATCCCAGCACTCAAAAGGCTGAGAGAACAATTTCTGAAATTCCAGGGCTACTCTTCCTATTCTATTGCTGTGAATTGTGACACCACAATTAAGGCAAATCTTATAAAGAAAACATTTAATTGAGGGCCTCTTTACAGTTTCAGAGGGTTAGTTCGTTACCATCATGGCTGGGACATGGTGGGGGCCATGGTGGCACAGGGGGCAGGAATGAGAAGGAGGAGGAGGAGGAGGGCAGGCGAGAGAGGGAGGAAGAGAGACAGAGACAGACAGACAGACCACGCTGGGTGTGGACTTTTGAAAGAAGCCCATGCCCAGTGGCACACTTGTTCTGACGAGAGCACACCTTCCAACGCTTCTCAAACAGTGCCGCTCCCTTATGAGTAACACTTCAAATGCCTGAGCCTGTGTGGGACGTTTTTATGGAAATCAACACAGCTATAGCGTGATACCCTGACTAAAAGCAACAACAACAATAAAGATGCCCACCAAGAAGAACTCGGAGTCTGAAAGGCACAAGCACAGCCATGCCAGTGCTGCCTCAGGCAGACAGAAACACTTAATCCTGGGCTTGAGAAAGGGAGGTGTCGGTTATTAAAGGCTTAAAGGGACCACCCAGTATGTCAGCTAATACAGAGGTATTGATCGGGCCCTAATTCAGTCAGGCCACCTGTTTTAAACATTGCAAGAAGCCGGGTGTGGTGGCGCATGCCTTTAATCCCAGCACTCGGGAGGCAGAGGCAGGCGGATCGCTGTGAGTTCGAGGCCAGCCTGGTCTACAAAGCGAGTCCAGGACAGCCATGGCTACACAGAGAAACCCTGTCTCGAAAAACACATAACAAAAACAAACAAACAAAACCATTGCAAGAGAATTGGGAAATGTGACGATCGCATGTTTGATGAGGTTAGGGCAAGATTCAGTCTTAAGCGTGGGGATGGCACTGTGGTTATGAAAACGAGACCTTGGAAATATGGTGGATATGACACCAGGCAACCCCTCCCCCAAGGCATGTAGTGAAGGGTGAGGCCTTCCTTTAGTTTGGTATGTAGACTAAACAAGACTGGCTTGGACTTGATCATTGTTGATGGCAGGGAGCTTATTATCCAGGTGTGTGTGTGTGTGTGTGTGTGTGTGTTTGTGTGTGTCTGTCTGTCTGTCTCTGTCTGTCTGTCTGTGTGTGTGTCTGTCTGTGTGTGTGCCTGTGTGTACCCTATTATAAACTGTACTTTTGTCCAGTCTATTTCCAACCCCTTGGACTTGAGTCATCCTCCTGCCTCAGGCTACTGAGTAGCTGTGACTAGAGGCATAAGTCATCATCCTCAGCTTCAAATATCTTATTTTCACTTATTTAGTAATAAGTGGCGCCAAAGGTTTAAAAAATGTGGACTTTGTTTTTCGTGAAATACCCACTTACATTTTAACTTTTTTGAATTAAGCTACTCTTTCTATTTTTGAACGCTAAAGATACCTGCCTTCATCTAAACGTTATGTCTTCAGCTCTCCCCTCTATGTGCAGTACTTGATCACGACTCTTGAGTGGACAGTTTTCATGTTGGGCTTGGAACTCTATCATCATGCCCACTGGACACTTCTCAAACACTCGTTGGTGCCAAACATAGTCCCATGTTTGTGGATAAGGAAACTAAGATTGTACTCAGGCTACCCAGCAAGTAAATGTGGGTAGAACTGCTGGGGGCTCTGCAGCTAGAACACGGGCTGTGTGACCCGCGACAGAGTACGGAGAGCTGGGCCACTTCCTCCATGGGTTCTGTCTTCATCTCTTCCCAGAGTAGAGTAACTCTTAATGGGGCCTGAGGAGATGGTTCTGTCAGCAAAGTGCCGACTGCCCAAGCATAGAACATGAGGACGTGGGCTTGACTCCATAACATCCACGTCAAAGCCAGACGTGACAGCCTGCATATTTAGCTCCAGTGCCAGAGCTGAATGGAAATTCTGACAGCTCATTGGCTAGCCAATTGAGCCAAATCAGCAAGCTCTTGCTTCAAAGAGAGGCCTTGTCTTGAAAAATAAGGTAGAAAAGGATAGAGGAAGACATTTAATATTGACCTCTGACCTTCACATGCATGCTTGCATGCCTGCACGTGACCTGCACACACATGCACATTTCCACAGGAGAACAAATATTTAACACACAGCATCAGAGTGTGATAAACAATCACTAATATTCTCTCCCTTTTCATATGATAATGTATGTCATTTCTGTACATTTTTTTTTACCCTGAGTTGCTCGTTTGATCATTAGGCTCTGAGCACCTGAGAAGTGGGATGAAAATGGAGTTGAGGGTCTTGCTGGTGCTTTGGAGTGAAGTCTCATCATTCTGGGGTCAATGCTCTGTCCTTCCTGGCTGACAGGTCCATCCTGGAACCACTGTTCGAACGCAGAGCTTCGTCGGGTGCCAGAGTGGAAGATCTGCCACCCAAAGAAGACAGTGAGAACCGGATTAGCAAGTTCAAGAGAAAAGACTGGAGTCTGAGCAAGTCGCAAGTCATTGCAGAGAAACCTCCAGAACCTGATATGATGGTAGAGAAAGAGGGCGGGCACGTGGGGGCGGGGGAGAATATGAGAATGAGAGAACGGACAAGTGCAAGCAAACACGGGCTGGGTACGACTGCCTGCTCCTCTGCAGGCCCCTTCCTCACTCACTGCACAGCAGTGAGTCACAGATAGACGCCTGGCTGCAGCTGGTCTCGGGACACAGCAGCCTGCGGTGGTGTCAAATCACAGATGGCAGGCAGAAAAGCTTACATGGAGAGTTTCAAGTCTCCAAGTCAATATTGGCACAAGATCACATACCCGCAGCGTAAACACGTGGGGTGCACTTGGAATTGTGGCTCTTGCCACTGTTGTGCCGTGAGTCAGCACAAACATTGTCATCTTAAAAGCAGACGCTTTCTCCTCTTTCGTAAGCTATGTCAAGTTGTTAAGTGTTTGCAAGACCAACTTTTGCCGAGGGTCAAAGGTAGCTTATTTCCAGTTGAGATGACACAGTGTGTGGTTAGTATGAAGCCAGTGGCCTGACCAGAAGTTATCTGTGTTTTGGTGTCATTCCTAGCAAGTATCTCTGCCAAGTATCTGCCTTATAACAAGTGACAGTTGCAGAGGGTAGGGAGCTGGGTCAGCAGGTAAAGCACTTGACACAGCAAGTGTGAGGATTGGGTGGGTGTGACAGCTTGCATGCAATTTCAGTGCATGGCTAAACTAGCTCAAACATGGAGCATTGGGCTCAGCTATCTACTGGAGAGGAATAGAGTTAGATAACCAAGAAAGCCTTGTCATCTCATGCACATGCACCCAAACACACCAGAGAACAGAAAGAAAAATGGCCCTTGGCATTAAGCCCTTCTTTTAGTTTCTGTCCAGCATTCAAGGCTGTTCTGGGTATCATTGAGGTCAGCAAAGTCCACCATGAAGGTTTAATGTTTTTGGTTTCCCTCTTTGTCTCCAGAGCCCAGGCAAAAAATCACAGAGGCCAAAGAGTCTTCAGTTGGTAGACAGCCGGCTGACGCCTTTCCACAGTTCTTCACCTCCACAGTCTACAGTCTTGAGTCCGCCTCCACTCACTCCCAAAGCTGCAAGGACCCTAAGTGAGTTTTCTCATGTCTCCTAGATTCATTCTGCTAGGAAGTGGAGTATGGCTATGAATAAACCAGGGCATTTTTTTAAAAATATGAGTGTCCTCTCTTTTTTTTTAAATAGATTTATTTATTTATTATTATGTATACAGTACTCTTCCTGCATGCCAGAAGAGGGTATTAGATCACATTATAGATGGTTGTGAGCCACCATGTGGTTGCTGGGAATTGAACTCAGGACCTCTGGAAGAACGGTCAGTGTGCTTAACCTCTGAGCCATCTTTCCAGCCCACCAGGGCAATTCTTAATCGAAGCAGCCAAATAGCATGAGGTTGTTACAGAGCTGATTCTATCCAGTGGCCATTGGAATCTCAAAGGACTGGAGTTTGGGGCTGTGCTTATATCAATGGCAATCATAAGGGTCTGACTGACCCTTTCCAACCATAGGTCACTTACAGAGTTCCCATTGAGTAGGTAGACCTGTTCAGGGACAATATAGTTCCACCCCATACGCTGCTGTCAAACTGAGACCAGCCATATGCAGCAAAGGTTCCCATAGGCATAGGGAGGATCCGTCTGCCAGTGCCCAATAAGGCCAATGGCCAAGAGTTAGGTACAGCCAGGTGAGACCTCCTACTGAGCATGTATACAGCCAGGTAAGGCCTCCTGCTGTGTGTATATATTTCCCTAAACACAGAGGTATATCAGAGAGCAGTTTCCTAACGTTAGAAAATGTTTTCATCCTCAGCTTAGTAAACACTGGCATTTATGCTTCAGAATTCCACATGAAATCTGAGTAAATTATAATTTTAAAAAGGGGAAAAGAATTCCACATACTGAATTAAAGAGCACCTGTGGTCATATGGGCCACGAGGTCTTCTCCATTCTTTCCATAGAAACCTCAGAAATGGAGGCAGCAATGTGTATGAGGCTGGGAAGGTGCTCTGGTGACAAGCGTTACTTTCATGAGGTGTCTGAGTAAATCCTTGCTCTGTCTCTTTTGTGTCATTCTCAGGCTCCCCATCTTTGCAGACAGATGGGCTGATGGCTCCTGTCCCTCCTCCACCTCCCCCCAAAAGCAAGCCCTATGAGAGCAGCCAGAGGAACTCGGCTGAGGTAGGAACCTGCAGGTTGCTGGCAGTGTGGCCACCAAGCAGCACCCTGGAAAGTCAACACTAGGTTGTCCATACTGTAAAGAGAGGATTTCCCACACATGTGACACTGTAGCCAGTGCTTGGTTCACTTCTGAAGCCTCAGGAGATGGGAAGGGAAATATGCCAGAAGCCCACTTCGTACGGTCATGTGACTGGAGGAAGCATGTTCTCTGCTTGCCATGCTGGTGGTAAGATAAGTTAGTTCAAGTTCACACCAAAGCATCACTTCTGAATGACAGGCGGCGGCTCTACAGTAGACTTAGATGGGACTGGTCCTCCTTCCAGTAAATAGTTACTAAGTACTTCTTAAATATATGCCAGGAACCCAAGCATTGGTGATGTAACCATGAGAGGTGTTGGGTGGTGGGGGGGGGGGGGGGGGGAGGGGAGAATTTCAGCTCAAGAGAGCAAGGACAATTAAATATCATTTCTTTTTTGTATAAGTAAATGCGCATCAACTTGACAATAAAACAGATGTGTGGAATTGGAGAAGGATGAATTGGGTATGGGAAGGGATGGTTTCTAATTCCATGTGTCTTCTCCTCAGATTGCACCCCCACTGCCTGTCCGGAGAGAAGCCAAAGCCCCACCTCCTCCCCCTCCAAAGGCTAGAAAATCAGGCATCCTTTCTTCAGAGCCAGGCACTCAGTGAGGATGTCACCCTGGCTCTGCACCTCCGAGGGCCTTGGACCAACGCTGTCTGAGAATGGCCTACCATGCAGGGCTCTCTGCCAACACTGCTTCCTGCACTTAGACGATGCCCCAACTCAGAACTGTCTGGTCCACCTGAAGCCTGTGCCCCATCCCCTCTAGCCCATGAAACTTCCAGAACTGGCCATCTGTCTGCATGAAAAATGTTCTCCTTTTCCCCTGATGGCATGTTGGCCTCAACCACTGACTTGCTCGATCCGCAGATGCCTCTGCCAGCTCTCCTGCAGTGACACAGGACAGTAGAGTGGAGAACAGCCCCAGCAACTGACGACTCCTCTTGGAGTTCTCAGTTAGCTTCTGAACATCTGTGCTCAAGGCTTCCTTCTCTCCTGTCTGCATCCCTAGCGTGTATAACCTCCTGAAAGAGCCAGATACCAAGTGCACTCCAACAGCTGTCACGGTTCTCTTTCGCTGATGTCTACTGTGTCCTTTGAGGGAAAGAGCACATGTGCGTAGCGGAGGTGGGCCGCTCTCAGGTGTGGGTGCTTTCTCTTAAGATACTGCAGACTCATATTCTGGCACTCTCCTGATGAGTGGCCCTCAGCGCGCACCGCAGCAGTCACTTGTGCCTTGGATTCCTTTGAAGCTCTTTTGCCCTCGGTTTCTGATCTTCCTTCTCCGAGCTCAAAATCCTGGGCTCCGGGGGACCTAGGAGCCCTGGTTCTACCAGCTACATTTCCGGACCCTGTTGGACTTATGAGGTGGTCCCTGCCTGCTACTTGATTTTACCCTGGAGAATACAGTGCAATATTCCCTTTTATTATTTATTCCTCTTGATCATAGACTTAATTGCTGATGGTACTAATGTCCATACTCCTTTCAGAAGGAAAAATTAGGGTGACTTGGATGTCCAAATATTATGTTTATGTCAATGACCACAAGATGTATAGATGTTTTGCATTACATGGGTTTTAAAATTCATTCTCTCTCTCTCTCTCTCTCTCTCTCTCTCTCTCTCTCTCTCTCTCTCTCTTTCTCTCTCTCTCTCTCTCTCTCTCTCTCTCTCACTCACTCATTGCATTTTGTACATAAGAAAATTGAGGTTTCACAGTCCAGCTTGCTTATATAGGATGTACCCAAGATAATATGTAGATCCAAAAACCATCTCTGACAAGGTCTTCAAGTGCCGAGCCCCGGTGAGAATGGTATTTGAAAGGCCCCAGATAGTTCTATCCGACTTGGGTGTGGACTGCAAAACTGAAAGCTTTCTGGCCCTAGCTTGGGTATACCCTGGAAATCCTACGATCTCTTAGTGACCTTACCCTGAATCTTTTCTTCCAAGTTCAAGTGGGCAGCGGGATTTCAGCTGTGAGAATTTGCATTTGCCCACCTGCCTCTGTGCATGGTTCCTTTCACCACTGCCTTTGTTAAGAGAGATACACCTGGGTCATCACGGGGATCAAAGCAGCAAGACCTAGAGACACGCCTGGCACAGTGCTGGTGAAGCTTGTGTACATAGAAATGCCTAGTAATGCCATTAAGAACTGTATTCTTTACTTCTATCAAGGAGCACCCACATGCAATCATGGAAAACACACAGGCTCTGAAGTCCACTTAAGCTACTTTGGTCTGGAGTCCCAGGTGTCACCGTTAACATTGGATTTGAGTGTTCGCTTTCTCACTTTTTCAAGGATAATACCTTCCAAACAAGTGGTTATGGGGTGCCAGTAAGGTAGAATGGGTCATGCAATCAGTGATTTCTTTTATCTACTAAACCTGGGTAAGACCCAATACTGTTCTTTTTTTTTTTTTTTTTTTTTTTTTTTTTTTTTTCAAGATATTTGAGGGTGAATTCAGGGATGCAGCTCTTTCCTAAAGAGATGGTGGCCTTGGGCATCATTTGCACGGAAGGGTTGAAAAAAAAATTTTTTTTTAAGTGAAAAGAACCAGGCTGTGTGGAGAAGCAGGAGACACCAGAAGGGCGTTAGAGGGCTTCCATGGAGCCTGGGAGTTCCAAGAAAAGCCCTAGCAGACTGGCTAAGAAGGATTTGAAGATGTTGCTGTGCTTTGCAGGCTCCCATTCAAACAGAAATGGTGGGGAAGGCAAGAGCAAATCCAGCAGAAGGAGGTTCTCAGCTTGGCCTCTGAGCAGAGCTGGACCTGTCAGTGCCCAGATGGACCAACCTCCTTATTTTTTTGTAAGGCATTTTTCTATAGTTCCCTTTCCACATTAATGAAAATAATAGCTTTCTACTGCCTCGACACAAAGGACTCTGGGTGGATATAATAGGTACTGGTTTACAGGGCACTGGGAAATAGACCTCTTTGGGAGGGTGTCTTGGGGTTTTTATTGCTATGATTAGCGTGTATCAAGTTGACATAAAAACTAGATGTCACAGAAGCTAGGCACAAAGGAGTTAATTTGATTAAAAGAAAAATCATCTGTCCTAAACTTGAAGACTGCAATGTTGTTTAACATGGGGTGGTGGCGGGGGAGGGAGCAGGAGAAGCAGACGGTAGGAAGAACCAGTTTGTATTGCCCTTGCAAAGATCTCTGAGGTATCAAAGACACTGAAACCAGCCCTGAGATTGTCACAGTCTTTATGAATGAATATTGATTGATGGCTTGTGAGTTTGTGGTGCTGTTGCACCACCTTTTTTTCTTTTTTTTTTTAATTTCTCTCTGCCATGGTGACTTGTCTTGCCTTGATTTTTTTTTTTTTTTTTTTTTTTTTTTTAAAGATTTCATTCAGTATGCACTTGCTGAAGGCCTGGCACAGTTCTGGTTTCTCAGTGTACTCCATAGAAACAGCCTGCTGTGCAGTTCACTCTAGTGTGCTGTAGGATCAGAAGGCCGGCACTATATGAAAAGGAAGGCTGAGGTAAGGCTGCTCGGCAGTGGGCTGCCTCCTCCCTCTGTCTGCACCCCTTGCTTGACTCTTGAGATGTCACTTCTCCAGCCAAGGACACTTGTACACTTGGCCACACTGCAGATCCCTTGGATAAAACAAGCTGTGTCACAGGAGCTGAGACGTGACGGTAACCAGCTTGTCACTGCTTTCCAAGTTGCTTTTCAGTTGCTCCCGGATTGAGGGGCACGTTGTCATTTTGCCACTCAAATGCAGCTTATAAACAGTGAGTTCCCAGATGACAGACACGCAGAGGCATCACTAGATAGCTATGTATCCACCCGACCTGTTCTCAGACATCTCCCGGATCCCAGAAGGTGCCTGAGTGCCAGTGGTACCATTCTGTGAAATGTACTTGGGAGGTCCCACTGAGTTTGTGCCTTCATCCCTCATGCTTCTCAGGTATAATGAAAGGGGATAGGACCCAACCCATCAACATAAGACAACAGAGATGGTTCCATATCATAAGTCCATTTCTGTTTCTGTTACATATTTGAGACTGCATGGACTTGGTCAGGTCTTCTCTGCCTTGGCTTTCTTTATTCTGAGGAAACCAAATGAAGTGAGATTTCTGTCCAAAGGCATTTGCTTTCTGAACTGGAATCCACATTTCTGTTTCCCTACTGGTGCTTTGAGCCTCCTATGCCTGGCTATTCTGATCAAAATATTTGTGAATATTAATGAGTCTAACATCTATTTTTTGACATCTCGGTACAACTTGTTCTAATTCTCACAGCAGCTTGTGAATAGTAGTCTTCAGAATCACTAACCTGGCCTGCTCAGCCTAGATGGCCAGGTCCTCATTATGATTCAGACTTTCCATGTGTACTTTGGGCAGTGGACGACTACTGTTTTCTTGGACATTTTCATTCCTCCGTAAGTATGTTGTCTAGAATTGTAGACGGGAAGTGCTGAAGATGTAGCTCTCTTGCACCCAGCTCCCCTGAGGTCCTGGGTTCTAGTCCCAGTACAGCAGAGGGAATACGAGTTAAAAACTGGAGAAAGGGAAGCTTCTCTTTGGGTGGGTTCAGAGTCAAGCCAGCAGTTGTTACCTGTGTGGGAGATGGTTTTCCGGTTGGGGAGTTTCCTTCTGGCTGACTCTTCACACCCAGTTGGAGGTGGTCTCCCACACACATGCTCAAGCTCATTTCTCAGTTACCTCTTGTGAGGTGCTCACCTAGAGTCCTGTCAAAATTCCTTCACCATGATTTTATGACTGATTGGGTTTCATACATGGACAGTTAGGAAGATGTGTGTTGAAGAGTTTGTTCATATTTGCTGTTATTTATTTTGTAAATTAAAATGGAAATGTATTTTAAAGTTTATTCTGTGTTTAGCTTGTTATTCTTAAGATTAATAAAGTAAGATCATGGACTTTATGGTTTTTCCCTGTTGACAGCTCCTTCAAGACACTTCACCCTCAGGGCCCCTCTGGCTCACTCATTTCATTACAAGACCCTGTTGGAACACCTACTACACTACCCTGGTGTCTGTCTTACACAGAGCTAATAAAACTCTGCAGTCTGTTCATTTCTTTTTACCCTGCCCAACCATGCCTTTGTTGTCTGAGCTGAAAGTTTTCTGATGGGAATTAATTTCATGTATGCAGTTTTTTTGTGCATTCTTTATGGCCAAGTAGGTACGGGTAAGTGATTAAATAAAATAAGAGTATCTAAGCTGACCCAGTTAATGTATTAATTTTAAAATTTAATAATGTACTATTATCTGGGTGTCTAAGGATTACCCTGTGTCAGTGGTTCTCAATCTGTGGGTCATGACCCCCACAGAGGTCACATCAGATTTTTACATTATGATTCAAAATAGCAAAATTACAGTTATGAAGTAGCAACAGAATAATTTTATGGTTGGGGCCACCACAACATGTGAAATGATATTAAAGGGCTCCAGCGTTGGGAAGGTTGAGGACCACTGCCCTATGTGTTTATTAAAAATATAGGTGAAATCTGCTCCAAGGCATTAGTCAATGTCTAGGCTTGGTACATTTCAACTAAGAACGTCTACTTCTGTCTGCTATCAGCGTCTCTGTGTGTTCTTCCACTTAGACACTGTGTGTGTGTGATTCTTTTTAAGTTACACTGAAAGGTAAAGTTTTCAGATGGAGGGAAACATTTGACATGTAGTAAAGGTAATGTTTTTACTACTCTTCATCCCCATTGGTCTTTCGGGCCATTTGTAGATTAAGTGGACCAATAAGCTTGCAGACGGCCTGTGTGCTCTCAAGTCTGTAACAGCAGCAGCCACTGTATGAACACCTTTTTATCCCATTCAGAGAATCCATTACTAGCTCCAAAAAAATGTCCCCAGAGATGGTGTTTGATAGCAGAAACCTCATGATCCAAATATAATGTATAAATTAAAGTTTGTTGCTTTTTAAAAAGACGTTTGTCAATAGCAAATTCAAGGCCAGTTTGAGCAACATGTGACTGTAAAGCAAACTGAAACATTCATCAAAGATGGTAGGCTTCCACTGGCCAATCACACTTTTTTAAAAAATCAAATTTACAGTATTTCATTGGGCTTTTGTTGAAATTTGAGTTTTTTTCCCAGTGATCCTACAGCGATCTGCAAGTTTTGGGAATATGTGAGAGTTGTGTCATCTTGTCTAAGACCTCATAATGTGGTCATGGTACAACTAAGTTGACTATGAGTCCCAATTTCCTGTTGTAGTTCCTATAAGCAACCTCTCTGTGTCTCAAGCATCTGGCTTTATTGGCTATTCTTTGCAGTGCAGCTTAGGGAGTGGTAAGGACAGATCCAGCAGAACTCAGTGGTCTCACTTTGAAGTGAAGACAGGCATGGTTGTTCCCATCTTGCGTGAAGATTTATGCATACAGAGCTAGCATGAAGTCTGACTTTGTCCTAGAGGATGAAAAGTGCCAGGAGACCTGGGAACACCAGTCCTGTATCCAGTGAATGGTCTATACTTGTTTCCTCAGCAAAATACAAAAATTCTCCAGAAGGAAAGTAGTCTTGAGCTGTGGTCCCTGCTGTGCTTTGGATGTAGTCTATGTTTTAAAGATTCACATTCTGGAAGTCTCTTCCCAAGGCTGTCAAACCTTTATGAAGAACTGGGTCTTTGGGTCATGGTGAAAGTACCCTTAGCTTGTCTCAAGAAAGTGAGTGAGGTCCTGTGAGATTGAATCGATTACTATGAGAGTAGGTCGTTATAAAGTGAGACCATTTGGCATCTGTGAATATCCTATACCACTGTGGTAAGTGGTGCCATGACATGATACTGTCTGCCCAATTATGATAGACCATATAAGATATGACTTCACAGCATGGACTATTCCACCTCCAAAACTATGAACCAAAAGGAACTACCTTTCTTTATCAAGTACCTTGCCTCAGAGATTATGCTGTAGCATAAGAAAACTGTGGGGCATGGTGATGGAAGCCTGTAATCCCAGCACTCTGGGAGGCCAGCCTGGTCTACAAGTGAGTTCAGGACAGCCAAAGCTACATAGTGAAACCTTGTCTCAACAAGACAAGAAGAGGAGGAGGAGGAAAGAGAAAGAAAGACAGAAAGAAAGAGAAACAGAAACGCTTCTGAAACTCATACCACAAGAGCAAGACTCTATGGAGCCAGAAGGCTCTGCCTCCTGTCTGTTTCAATGGGAATCTACCTGACTTTGAAAGGCAGAGGGAGAAGAGTTCTTTCCCAGCATCAGGAAGCCATGGCCATGGGTGTATCTGACCTTTAGAGGTCAAAGATACAGTATAAATCTAGAAACCAGGTAAGCTAGCTTCCTCTGCCCTCAATCAGTATGTGAACACTCTCTTTGTGAATGCAGGGTGGATGTGAACCATGGACTGTGTCTCCTGGTCAACAAGACGCTAAATGTCATTGTGTTTTTTTCTCCCATCCACCACATGTCTTCATTTAAAGAGCTGCACCCAAGCCAGGTGTGGTGGCGCACGCCTTTAATCCCAGCACTTGGGAGGTAGAGGCAGGCAGATCTCTGTGAGTTCAAGGTCAGCCTGGTCTACAAAGCATGACAGAACTTGATCTACAATATCACTTTATTATGAAATCCATGCTGCTGGGTATAAAAATGCTGATGCTACCCAATTACATGTCTGTAACAGGTCACAAATCTCAATGTCAATGTTATACTCAAGTGCTGTGGATCCTTCTGGGCCAACTCATTTACATCTTCTTCTGTCTGGTTTCCTCTTCAATCAAACTTTCCTGAAAATACATAACATGCATATCAATGTTGCACTGACTAGCTGAATTTCATTGCTTCTGACATTTTATCTTCTAAAACTAAAAACACAGCCGACACTATCTTATAGAGCTGTTAACATAAAATCTACATTCATCACTTAACGTATGGCATTGTGAGAAAGGATTGAGTCAAATCAGCTTAGGAGTGCTTCGTGATGCCATGCCTGGGGACTCTCAGTGCTTGTTTCTCTTGATTGGGCTGTAAGCAAGACTAGAAATCTGTCCACTTTCAGTTTTGTTCATTGGGCTTGGAAATAGAAGTTGCTTGAGAAAAACCTTAAAAACTATCCTTACCTTCACACATGGTCTCCTGAGGACCTTCCTGCTCCTCCAAGTAACTAACTAGTGGTTGGCTGTATGTTTCCTGACTGCCAGGAATAAATGGGAAGGCAGCTCAAGGAACACTTGACACTCAAGTTTAGGTTCACTATCCCATTCAGTTTGTTTCATACTTCTGTTCTCATGAACAACCTGAATTACAGCCAGTGTGGTCACATAGGCCTGTGATTGAAGCTTCTCTTGAGGCTGAAAGAAGAAACCTCAAAATTTGAGTCCAACTTGCGCTGCACAGCTAGTCTGAAGCCAGCCTGAGAAACTTAGTGAGACTCTGTCTCACTTCATATATAATGAGAGAATAATAATAATAATAATAATAATAATAATAATAATAATAATAATAGGAGGAGGAAGAAGAAGAGGAGAAGGGCTACAGACAGAATCCAGCGGTACAGTGCTTGCCAGCATATGATCATATCTCGGATCAGTACCCAGTAATGCAGAGGAGAGGGGAGAGAACGAGAATGCGTCCTCTATTAGACCAATACATTTCATTTATGGTGGGCATTTAGGCCTAACCAACTTGGAAGTCAAATCTATGGTTCTGAGTTATAACCTTTCTAAGTTTTGAATATTGTAATCCAAAATAGGGGGAATGCCCTAGAGCCTTGTTCTTGCTGTCTGCCATTCCCAGGGTCCTAGAAGCAATGGCTGAACCAAGCAGAGGGTAAGAATCAGCTCAGACATGAGTAGTGAGGGGCTGACTATCCTTTAAGAATTGGAGAATTACAGTGAGAGGAAATCTGCTGCTCATTCCAAAGGCTGACTCTGGGCTTAGTATGGAAAGGTTATATACACATTTCAATCAATTTAAGAGAAACAGTTTCCAAGCCAAGTGCTCTCGGGGAGCTCTGTGCTGCTGAGAGGTCACTGCATCCAAAGTCCTTTAGGTCTCTAACTCTATGGTGACCACTGTAACTCACCAGAGCTCCTCGCAGGTCCCTGAGGGGTGAACGGGGCCAATGGACAGTGCATTCAAAGTGCTCGGGTTCTGCCATTTGATCCACCTCTTTGCCCATCTGGAGATAAAGAATGACATTCTCAAAGATGTTGAAAATAAAGAAACAAAACCGAGTTTTCTATTTGTACCAAGATTTGTCTGTGGAGAGTGAGGGCTGGGGGCTGTAAGGATGAGTGGGGGGCTTGGCAGGTTGGAGGGTCTGGGGATTTGAAGGATGCACTTTTAAAGAATGAGCTGAAGTTCAGGAGGTGATGGCGACAGCAAAAGACAACAAGAGCCAAGTGCCCCAAGCCTCATGCACAGAGTTTTCCAGTAGTAGTAGAGCTGGGATTTTGTTCATTACATTGTTTTTGTTGCTGCTGTTCTTTCATTTTATGTCAGACAAGAGTTTACTCTGTCCCAGAGTGCTCTGAGACTCATTGTGTATCGTGGTCCAGCTTTGAACTAGCTTGAAGTGGAGGCTTCATGTATCAAACTGACAAGGGGTGGAGTTGTGATGGTTGCTTTCAACAGTCACCTTGACACAATGTGGAATCGACTGGGAGCAGATTCTGTCTAGGTCAGGCTGGCCTGTGTGCATGTCTAGGGAGACTATGGGAAGGGAGAGGGGACTGACTGGGTGAGCCCACTGTGAGCAGCACATTCCCAGGGTTTGAGTCCTGGCAGGAAGGCTGAGTACTGGGCATGTGCACACTAGTCTTTCTCTGTTCTTGACTATGGCGCTAACCAGCTGTTCTGAGCTCCTGGCTTCTAGTTCCCACAATGATGGACTCTCTAGAACTGTAAGCTTCATAATCCATTTCCCCTGCATTACTTTTTCATCACAACCGAAATGAAACTGGGACAGAAATCTTCCCTTTTAGCCTCTGAAGCACTGTGACTACAGGTGTGAGCACCACACCCAGCTAGGCAGGATTTATTTCTAGTTTTCACTACATCCTAGTTCCATGAAATTTGCTTCGTAAATAATCTTCAGAGCGGGGCTTCATTGCATCTTCAGAATCAGACAATGCCTTGGCTTTAAGTTGCTCAGCTACATTTCCCGGTCTCAGCTAACGCAAATGGTTTTTCTCATGTAATCCTCCCACCCTCAAGAAGTGAAGCGTCCCACATTAATGCTGGAGCCGTAACCTACTCTGGAGGAAATTAAATCTAATACGCTTTCCACCTCACAATGTTAAATTGATAATTCATAGAGATAAACATTCTCTACGTCCTTTGCTTAAATGTCTCTAGTAGTGACAAGAAATAACAGCACTCATGCCCTTGATACAGATACTTACTGTTGAATTATACAAGAGTATTGATTTAGTATCATAGATATTTGAGAGCATGGTGCTCTGTGGTGCACTTGGTGTTCCACGCTCTTCCTATCTTTCCAGCTGTTTGCTTTCTTAGTCTCTGTCAAAAGTGCAAGGAAGGAGGCGGCGTCCACTCCGTGAAGTCTTGTCTCGCTAGAGTCGGTATCTAGGGTGTGCTCACAGTAGTGCTACTGGGGCTTGCACTGGGTGCCTTATGCAGTCAGGAGCGAGTTAGTGCTGGGAGCTTACCTCTTGGAAAGTATCAACCAAGTGTTCAGCGTTTCTCTTTCCTCCAGGGCGCAATCCATAGGACCAGTGCTGACTGGAGCAGCCTTCCAAGCACAGAGTCAGCAGAACAACAGCAGCTGTAAGTTTGGGGTTCATCTTCATTCTAAGGGGTGCCAAGACACAACCATGACAGACCCAGACTTTCAGTGAGTGAAAATGAAGAATGCAACATGAGACTAGTGCCAGAAATGGAAAGAATTTTACCTGTTCGAATCTGAAAGCCAAAGCGCTATCAAGCTTCCTCTGATGGGTGGGGTGCTGCAATGCTTCTGTTCTCCTACTTTCTTTCCTTTTTATATGACTTTTTTTTCTAGGACACTGAAGTCTTCCCCGCTGGTGAAATGACGAGGCCCAGGCACAGTGCAGTGCAGACCGCAGTTTTAATTTTTATCTTTTAAACCCTCACAAAAAGCCTTTTAATGGAGAATGTAACTGGAACACCTGCTGATCTGTCTGTTACATTTACTTAAACCTGGTCATTAAAATCTTAGCTAAAACTTTCACAGCTGAAGCCACCATTCTAGCGGATTAAAATCCAGCCATGTTGCCTTCCCCTGAGGAAGCTGGTAGCCCTATACAGAGTTCAAGGAAAATTGATGTCTTGGGTTAGATGAAGCTAAGCATACACATGAAAACTTTCTCAGGGAAGTTAGACGGTAAATACAGAAAGCTGAGGCAGAGTGCCTGGGAGCCAGTCTTAGCACCTGTGACTCTGTAAAAGGAACCATATAAATCAGGCGATCATAGGGTTGTTACTAATCTAAGAAGTCCCACAAGGTGGAATGAGAAAACTGATTCTCTCAAGAGTTCCTCTGACCTCCATGTGTGTGCGCACACACGCACGCACACACACATGCACACGAAAGCAATAAAAACATTTTCTATCTTATTTTGCTTTTGTTTTTTGAGACAGGCTACATCTGTGTAGCTTTCAATGTCTTGAAACTCACTCTGTAGACCAGGCTGGCCTTGAACTCAAGTGATCCACCTGCCTCTGAAAATGTTTCTCTTTACCCTGTCTATAATTCATGAAAGTCAGTTCTATGCTATCTACCTTTTGATAGCTCTTTGAATGTAGTCATCATGCAATACAGATAGTTTCAATGAGTCACTGAATTAATCAAGGGCCTTTTACCAGGTTTGTCAAATGCTGCCTCTATTTCAGCCTCAAAAATACTTTACCAGATACAAGAACATCATTATGATGGGCGGATTTGGGCCCAGGGGTTCTGTTCAAACTATGGTACCAGCCAAGGACAATATGTGAAGTAAACATCGAACCCCGAACCAGATCTAACCAATGGAGAGGACAGTCTCCACAGCTGAGTGGAGAGTAGAGAGTGGGTACTGACTTTCATACAAACTCCGGTGCACCATATTTGACCACGTCCCCTTGATAGGGAGGCCTGGTGGCACTCAGAGGAAGGATAGCAGGCTACCAAGGAGGGACTTGATACCCTAGAAGCATATACAGGGGGAGCAGGTCCCCCCCTAGTCACAGTCATAGGGGAGTAGAATAGGGGGTAACCGGGAGGGAGGGAGCAATGGGAGGATACAAGGGATGGGATAACAATTGAGATGTAATATGAATGAATTAATAAAAAGAACAGAATAAAACTTCTATGTACAACACATTGTAAAGATCTGTCACACTAGCTAGGCTGTAAAATCCTTTAAAATGACCTGGCATTTGATCTTTTTAAAGGTGAGGCTAGCAGCATCACTGGTAGGATGCCAACTCCATCAGACATTGCCCAGTGTTCTCTGAAATCATTCCATTTCCAAGGGTTTCAAGTAAAGAGCAGTAGTATCAGACCCAAATAAGAAGCACTGGCTTCCCAGGCCATCTCTGCTCAGTCCTTCTCACAGGGTAAGGAGGAGGGAACCTCCAGCGATGGAATCATTTCCATTTAGATCCCTTCACTACCATGTTACTCTGACACAAAGACTGGAACGTCGTCTCACTAGAATATGCAGGTAAGGTGATTTCTCAAACAACTTTGGTTCAAACTGTCCACTGTGCTCTGTTAGGGATGTGCTTCTAAATGACACTCAGGAAAAGCAGCGTGGTATCTGGCTACGACTAACAGAATGAGGAAGGCGTGTGAGTCCTGTTATCAGTGAACTACTTACCTCAATGTTTCTGTATTGATTAAAAGAAAATTTTTTTTAACATTTCAAAATGCTTATGAACACAGCATTCCAGACTGAAAATACTACCTATGCACTGACCTCAGAACTCTTGTTTTAGGTCACACAGAGCCCAGGGATAGAAACCAAATCTGTCTTACTTTCTACAGCATTAAATAGGCTCTTAAGCCTTTATGCAATCAGTGAGGTCTTGAGGCTTACTGGTCGGCTTTTAGATCTCCCATGATTGCATGCTTAGGCCAATTTACCAAAGACCTGAAATTGATAAATTGGGTTTTAATAATTGCACTTTATAACTGTCAATTTTTTCTTTTCTAAATTTGAAAGAATGGTTTTATAGAGAGAAAACTACTTCAGTTTGAACATCAAATAGCTTAAAATGACTGCAATGACGCCTTTGTAAAACCTTACTGAACGACAGGTGAACAACCTCTGCCTGCCCTAATGTAAAATCCCAGCAGGAGAACGGTGGGGCTAACTGTAGCTCACACTGCTCAGGCAGGCAGACAGCGAAAGTCCTGACAACATGGGGAGCATGCTTTATCCTGAAATAATGCAACCACTTTTCCTTTGTAGAATTTTTCCTTTGTAGAATTTCCTTGGGGAATTTAAGACAATTCTAGAGTTTTTCATGTATAAAAGATGATTTAAAGTTGACATGGGGCACACTTATGACATAATACGAGTCATTAAATGAACTAAAGAAAATAGGTCTTGATTAATAATGGAAGCCATCATAATAATGACTTTACAGCATTTCTTGCTCAAAATCCCTTCAAAGGGTTGGTGAAGAACTTGACTACATCGGAACCTGACATGTATTGTCTTAGACAGTTACTCAAGTACTGAACTGAATTTTATCAACAGAAATCATCTAACTGATTTAACCTTTCTGCAGACCTCCTAGGAGGTTCTATTTTAACTTCTATGCACACGCTCATGGTTAGAGACAATACAAGTCTTACTATCTGGAACGCTCTCCCTTTCTTAGAAATCCCTCTCCTACATTTTCTTACTCAAGATAGCAAATGAACAGCGATGTTCATCAACAATAGAGCACGGCAATTCACACCCAAAGTGTGTAGCTTGGTGGTCTCTGAAAAGACAATCAGGAAACCATACCAGAGAAGTGACTTTGCTTTAATGGCTTTTTCAACAAAACTACTCCATTAAGAGCACTAAGCGGTCTGCTGCTGCATGGCACCATTGTGAAGAACTGTGGGAAATGCAGGAAGTGCTGACTTTGAAAAGCAAGAGCAGAGACAGCCTGTCAGCGTTCCACACCGTTTATTAATGCGCTTTACATCAGATCTGAACCCTGCAGTTCCCAAGCACACTGTGTTTACATCTTCCTGCCCCTTCTGCAGTCCCAGGTCTGTCTGCAGAGGACCATTCAGCAAATGAACACAGTCTATAATTATTGAAAATAGAGTGCAATGAAATGAGTTAAATATAATTTAGGCACATATTGATTATGAAAATAGGTATCTCTCAATACAATACTTCTCTGTCTTGGTAAAAATAATAACACAAAGAAAATAATTCATTTTCAAAATTGCTCTCCTTTCCCTGTAAAGGAGCGCTCTCCTCCCCATGTAAGCCCTTTACTGTGAAGGAAAGCTTTGCATATGGAGATAGAGGAATAAGCTACAGAATATGAAGACATGCCACTCTCCTGAAGGAGGCAAGGAATCTGTAATGATTCACTGTCTCTAGCTGACCAGTCTGTAGGACTTAGAACCCATTTGGACACAGCTTATATCCCTGCTCTTGGGAAACACAGAAAGACACTGGGACACCCACTAGGAAAGGTCCTACTGCTGTGTTGCACAGGTAATAACTCAAGAAAACTGGACTACAATTTCATCCAAAAACAAGACAAACAACAGAAAATATATCTTTTTAAAATAAAGAGCTATAGGTACTGACTGACTGACTGATAATACAGCTTATACTAGTCAAATGCTTAATTTTTATTTATCAATTTTTCATTGGCTATAATCAAAGCATCAGTTAAGATTTTCTTAGTCCGCACTGTAGGGTTTAGCTGTAATTATCTGATGTTGCCTTCTCATAGGTGACACTGCAGGATTTGCTCATGCTTTATAACTCCACTGCAGTAGATTTCAACTGAATGCTATTCTAAGCTGGTCCTGTATAAACTAATTGGTATTACGTGAACTGTGGTGAGGACAGAGCTTGGTGTTCTGGTTCTGAAGTGTGGTAAGGACAGAGCTTGGTGTTCTGGTTCTGAAGTGTGTTCCTGTGCTTGTGCTAACTGAGCATGAGAACTGGGCTAGTGGATGGACAGAGCCACTTCTCCTCACCCAGCATGGACCTCCCCCGTACTGAAGCTGAGGCGTGCTCGCTGGACAGCTGCAGTAACAGCTAACTCCTTCCTTCTCCTGCAGAATAATATGCAAGGTCTTTCCTTCCATTCTGTCCCAAAATGTGAGAACAGATATGACTCAAATTTAACAAGTTTTTTTCCTTAAAAAGTAAACATTATCAAAATGAATCTGAAAAGAGTCACAGGGAGTCTTAACCTCACCACACTCACATGATGGACAGGTATTTGAAGAGTGAAGGCATCACTAAAGCTATTTATAAACCTGAACAACTCTTCAGAGTTTTCAAGATGTTTAACCATTTAAACATCCTTACTGAATCTAGGTGTTCAATAAATATATTTGCATATATTGTGCTTTTCATAAATTAGAATTCTCAATGCATCTTAAACCAAGATGGTACTTCCACACGATGCCTATATAGAAGCAAATGTAATAGGTACTACCCCTGGCCAGAAAGCAGACAAATGCCCCAACTCCACTCAAAATGCAGCAGCATGATCTGCTGTCCCTATACCTATGAACAGAGTGTTCTGCTGCAGTCACAATGTGGAGAAATTCAATTGTTTCCCCTTATGCACCTCTGGGAACAAGTTATGCCTCTAATTCCCTTACAAAGTTATCTCCTCTAGACAACTCGATGGATGGAGAAAGAAAATAAGGAAACGTTTTCATCTGGGACATCTTCCTCCAGTTCTTGCCACTCTCATCTGACACTCTGGGACATATGTAATGGTGTCAGCATCTCTTCAAATATGGCACCCTTTACGTTGGAACCTCTCAGGTTGGCTTCCTGGAGGTCACACCCGGATAAATCACAGTTCTGTAAGACAAAAAAAGACTCTTAGAGCTCAAGTGATTTAGGATCTGAATTGGTTTCCTCATGAAATGATTTCTGGACATAGCTGGACAATATTCCCAAGTATTCCTATTTTTGGAACACTTCTACTAAAGCATTGTAGTGATTTAAATAAAATGTTCCTCATAGGCTCACATATTTGAATATTTAGTCACTGGGGAGTAGAACTGTTTGAAAGGATTAGAAGGATTAAGAAGTATGTATGGCCTGATTGGAGTAGGTGTGGCTTTGTTAGACAAAGTGTGGCACTGGGGATGGACTTTGAGATTTGAAACACTCATGCCAGGCCCAGTCAATCAATCTGTCTCTCTCTGTATGTCTCTCTTCTCCTCTTCCTCCTCTTCCTCCTCCTGCATCTTCTCTCTTCCCTCCCTCCCTCCCTCCCTCTCTCTGTCTCTGTCTGTCTGTCTGTCTGTCTCTCTCTCTCTGCTTGTGGATCAGGATGTAGCTCTCAGTGACTTCTCCAGTACAATGCCTCTCTGCCACCATACTTTCTAAGCCTCTGAAAGTATAAGCAAGTCCCCAGGTAGGTGCTTTTCTTAGTACTCATGGCACCTTACAGTGATCTGCAACTCAGATTCTAAGGGATCCACTGAATGCCCTCTTCTGACCTCTGTGGCGCCAGGCATGCACATGGCATACATAGCAGGCAGATACTTATAAACATACATAAAAAGAATTGAAAGGGCTATATTAATGGTGCAAAGTCAGTTCCTTTTGAATTGCTGCTGTGCTTCTAAGAACTACTAAGAGATCAAGATAAAACAAGACAAAAAGTCAACAGTAAGCTAAATTTTCATATACAATTCTGTGCCACATGCCACATTGTTCAATATAACATGTAGCTATTTAAGTTTGAATTAAAGCGAAGTAAGTTTTGTTTTTAGAATGGTGTCTCAGTTGTACCAAGCTCAAAGGTCCAAAACTAAGTGGTTGTTAGCCATTGTACTAAACAGCACAGATATGCAACACATCACTCAGTGCAGGTAGTAGCATTTGGCAGGCTTATGTAGACCCCAGCCACTGAGCCAGGCACAGTAGCACACACCTATGATTCTAGCACTTGTAGGAGCTGAGAAAAGAAAACCAGAAGTTTAAAGCCAGGCTTTGCTATATAATGCATTCTTATGTGCAAACAAACAAGTTACCCAATACACAAATCAATATAGAATATAATACAGGTCTTATGAAAAGTAATAAACAAAATTTAAAATCTTAATCTGAGATTCAAACTCAGCATGATGCCAAGTTAAAATTAGATTTTCCTGAACCTAATCTTAAAGGCACAAGTCACTTAAATTTCTCAAGTAGTTCAAGAAATAATCTGGCCTGTTAATTCTGTTTGGAATTAAATTTTATTAAAATTGCAGTATATGCTTGAGCAAGCTCCAAGAAAATGGAGATGAATGAAGTCAAGATCGAGAGAGAAGCACATTAGTCTCTCTCCACATCTGGGACTGGCACATATAACTTAGGGAATAGAGCAGATCTACCTCTGGAACTGAAAGTCATTCAACAAGCAAATGGGACTCCATGCCCCATTTCTTGGAGGGGAAACGGGTTCAGGGCCTCACTGTTTATTCCTGTCTAGGCTCGCAATCCCAGTCCTCACACTCAGCTGGGATTAAGCTGCGAGTCTCCATGCCCTCCTCTGAACAAGCAATTGAAAGGGCAACAGCCTTCCCACCCACTGCCCAGCCATGCTAAGTGGAGCTCCACAGGCAACTGTTCTGCTTAGAGTTTCAGCCAGCTTGCACAATCCCACCAGTAATTCTCTTCATTAAAACTCTTCAGAAACTAGAAGCTTACCTCTAAGTCAGTTCCTGCCAGAGTTGCTCCTCTGAGATTACAGTTCTTCAGTTTTGCATTTTTTAAGGTGGCAACTCTGAGGTTAATTCCTGTCATCTGACTTCCTTCCATATCCACGCCTTTCAGATTAGCACCTGCAAGAAGCAAGTTTTTGGAGTTTAACCTAAAAATATTTACAGTTAACCAAACAAAAGTGTGAGATGATTTAGCAGAGGGTAATGAGACAAGACCCTGCAACTTTTGGAAATAAACTTGCAATATAGATTTCCATGGTGGTAATTTATTTTCTTATTACATAATTTTAAAATGTTTCAAGAATACTTGTAGAGAATAGATATCAACATTGTCCTTTGATAGTTAGCATGTTTACAATATGCCTCTACAAATTCATGATAAGGAAGACACACAAGCACCATATCACCTGAATCCAAATAAATGAGGTGTTCAATTCACAAACAACATCTACTGCAGTATTAAAACCTGACAAAACACTGTAGGGTAAACTAAAATTTTTGTCAACATAAGAATACTTTATTCTCTTTGAAAGTTAAGCAGTTGATATTTAAGTTTTCAACTAAACATCTGAGGCATTATTTCCTGAGTTCTGGGTGTTGCCTAGCCTATGACTGAGGCCAAAACAAAGTGACTCTCCAGTTCTGACATCAGAGGAAACTCCGCCCACAACCTTCCTGTTTGACCTCTAACAACTTTTACTAAATGGTTTCCTTCCAAGTGAGAATAGGCAGATAGGCTCTTACCCTCCAAGTTGGCTTTAAGACCGGAAGGATCCTCAAAATTACAGAGCCTCAGGGATGCACCTTCTGCATTTGAACAGAGCATCTTGACTCCCTGGAGATTTGCACACTGTGAACAGAAGAGTCCTGGCTGTAGGGGTTAAACTTGGTAATATCTGTGCAAGCAATAAGAAAGAAATTAATAGGAAAGGCCCAATTAAACACATTTGCAATTAGTTATTTTCTGTTTATCTTGAAGATGTCTTTTATGAAACCCAGTAAGAACTGAGCACTTTTGGAAGAACTACATGAAAAGAAATAAGCACCAAAATAACAACGGTATCTCCACTTTACATAGAACATGAGTTCAGATAAAGAAGCTATGCACATCTGAACTAGGACAGCCTGTTTCTATCATTATAAATAACCCTGGACATCACAAAAATCGTGTTAAAAATGTAAGCAAAAGGAGGAGGGCATAAACTCAGGAAATGGGTTTTCTTTACGGTCATGAAAGGAATCCAGAAATGAAGTTCCTGATGTCCCAGTTCTTGAGCAGCATGGACACTAACGCCACCATTAGCCTTGTCATTTATCTATACAGCACAATCAAACACTGCTATGTGGCACTGCCAACCCTGAGCACAATGCATAATGAAGGAAATAGAAAATTAGAAAATTCATGTATGAGTTTTAAGTCTTCAAATGTGATACAATGTCTTCAAGGCCTGAACTCTGTGAGATATTAAAATGATTAAGTGTCTCTGTAACACTGACATTAATATACTTCTTCACAATTGTGACTGAACAGAAGCTGAGTCTGCTAATATTTACATGGTAGAATATATATGATATGATAACTATAACTGTCTAAAATCCTAAGCCTGATCAAGTTATGTTACAACTATACTTATCAAGGAAGATCTCTGGTTTATTGGTGCAGTTTTACTCAGCTTTATGTTACTTCCAGTAAAAGCAGACAAGAGAGAGGCTATCACTGACAGCCAGTGGTTAAATGCTTGCTTATTCCCATCTTCCCACGCCTGGGACCTAATGAGGGAGTACAGAAGGTCTACCAAAGTAGATGATGTAATAAGGACATTAAGAGACCAAAGTAACAACTAAAGGATGACTACATCTTTGTACTTGAAAATATAACAAGACAGGAAGTTGCCTTGTGCAACTAAATGTCACTGTCCCCGCCTTTCCTATCAATTCTCTTCAATAAGACACATGAAATTTACCCAGATTTCCTAGGTACTTGTACAGGGAAAGGTCTACACTGAAGGCTGTCCTCTGGGATCTCATGAAGAAGGAAACACAGGAGCAACTGTAGGAAGAGCTTCAGACTGTAACCACGCAAAGCGCTTCACTCTCTCAATTGAGAATGTGCAATTTAGCTAGTAGGACCAATACCACAGTTATAAGCACTGTCTTGCATTACCTAGAGGCAATGTGTTTTGATGAAAGCAGCTAGGTCATTTTCTGTGTTTAAAACACCTATAATGATATTATGTTTCTTAAATGACACTTTTAAGAAGTAAAAATGTATATATTTTGAACAATATATGTACATATTTTGAAGTAATGTGCTATACAACATATTCTGTGCTAAGGTACAAATAAAAGAAAACTGACTACTTGCTGATATTTGCTGAGGCTAATGGACAAGATAAGATGGGGTTCACTACATTATTATATTTTTATAAATATTTGATATTTTCCAAATGAAACAGTCCTTTTAAAAAAAAAAAAAAAAAAAAAACACTCACCCTGAATCTAAAGAAAATGCACTTTAGATTCTAGTTCCTGTTCTAATAACTGGCATCTGGCCTTTGGCAAGCCTCTAGGCTGCAGATTATCAGCCTATAAAACAAGGGTGAACTAAGCAAGCCGTCCAGTTCTTGGCACTCCTACCGGTCCATAAGGCTGGACTGAGACTATGCAGTGGAGACAAGAGGTGAGTCATCAGCCTCTGTGCAGCAAGATAAGTCAAAAGCAGGCAAGGCACACAGAAGAAACACCCTAGCACGCTGCGGGGTATGTGGACTAGCCAACAGTGATGGCAACAGGGACCACTCTTGATTTACAGTCAAGGCGGAGGATTTCTGCACAAAGGTTCAGGGGCTGTGATGGAAAGAAGCAAAACTATAAACTGGGTAAGAAGTTCAGCAAAAGATGGGAGCCATGGGGATATCTGTTGTGGCACAATGTGTAAAACACATCCTGTGCTGTGGACACTGCAATACACATGGCTACTAATCAACAGTCACCTTCACATATGAAAGGCAATGAGAGACTGGCTTTGACCCTCACAGCTTACCACTCAGCATTATTCCTCAATATAAGCCAAGTTTATTAGCAGTAATTAACTTATAGTCCTATAACATTTTACCTTATCAGGAATTTGTTTTGATCTTAACACCCACCATTTAAGGTAGGCAGAACAAGAATCATGAGTCCTAGTGTACAGAGACCATTATGGCTCAGTTCACAAAAACACCTCCTCAATTAAATAGATCTAAAAAAAAGTTGTTCTGAAATGATTCAACCTCTTTATCTTTCTCTGTCCCTACCCAAACCAAGCAGTCTTCCAACATTTCAAAGAAGGCTCAGCCTTTCAAATGTGTTCTTACGCTCTTGTTAGACTGTCTTTTGCCTAATTTTGAACCTGACTGGACCCTTCATCCTGAGATAGAATAGAGTGAGTGGCAGTTATCTAAAATGTGTACTGGTTGGTTTTTTAAAAACTAGATTTCATATAAAAGTTGTGCTAAACAGGCTGAACTGATGAATAAAACCAAAATTATAATAACTCAACAGATGACTATTTAGTTATACAAATAAGAGCAAAGTGCTATACCTGGTGCAACTGATTAATAAAATATAGACTAGCACCCTAGCATAAAGAACTTAATTTATTATTGGCTCTATACTATATGTATCTTCTGATCCCAGAATAACCCAGGTAACTACTACATACATACATATGCATAAAGATATCTACATGACATATTCTCACAAATGTGCACAGAGAGGAAGAGCACCATCGAGATGCTGCCTTCCAGAATGATGTCTTCCCCATCCACTTCAGACCCGTCCTCTAGATACTTCCAGTCACCACTTGTCCCACTCACAAACGAGGTTCAATGGATTACATGTTTGTTTCAGCTTTATATGTGAGTTGGTAAGTCTGCCAAGTTTAGTCTACTACTTCAGGGAACTCAGGACTTCATTTCAGGATTTAACCTTTTAGGTCTACATTTCACAAAGGATATGAAAGTCACAAAACAAACTCATTACACTTTTAGACCCTCCAGTGCTGGCCACATGGTCAATTATCTGTGTTGAAGTAAAACACTCTATAAGAAACATACAATTCCCACTTTTGAGAACACTCAGCAGCCTAAATTGTGATTTTCCTTATGACTAAAGAACGATTCTTACGTCGAGCACTGATCCAGAAAGATCAGCTCGTTCAAGATTAGCACAGCAGAGATTTGCATGTGCGAGGTTGCAGCGGCTTAAATTGGCCATTTTGAAGTTAATGTATCGAAGGTCCAAACGGGAAAGATCAGCACCACTGAAGTTTAAACCCTGGAATTAAAAAGCACAGACTGTCATGATGCTGGAACCATCTGTCTGAACTGAGTTTAATTACTGTAACTAAGCACCGAGATTTTCAAAAGCCATTGGCCTTTCCATCCATGTTTATTATCAGCATAAGCAAATGGAGCTGAGAATACATGGCGTCCGTGGCTTTCATGGGTTCCCATAAAAGAAACTATCTCCACATATCAGGATAGAGATGGCTACATTACACGGAGAGCTGGACGTCCTAAACAGGGACGACAGTTAGTTACACACCTGCTGACAGCCTTCACTGTAATTAACTGGGTAACAGTTATTTTATTAATTCTAATAAGTCTAATCCTCTTATTTAAGCAGAAAAAATAAGCCACAGGGTCAATTATCTGTGTTGATGCATATTATGGTCTCCAAAATCTATAATGTTCTAACACACAAAAGTTTCTGCCACTGACCAGCCACACACACACTGTCTCTGTGCACATAAATTTAAAAGTTGCTGTAATTTCCATGTTACTCAAGAATTGCTGCATAAAGCAAAATTAGACAGTGAAGAAAGCTATTCCATCTCATCTGCACTAGCCTCTTTAAAATTAAATCAAAGCCATGGCTAGTAATTAAGCTGTATCTTGCATAAAAAAAAAAAGAAAAGAAAAGAAAAATAGACAAAACCAAACCCCTAGAAGGATGCAGAAGTGCTCTTAGATTTGCTGATACACACAGGTCATGCAGTGAGTGCTCAGCTTCAGTTACCTGGCAGCGCAGCTCTGACTTGGTTGGAGTGGCCAGCAGAAATCGGACAAATTCCTTTCGTGATATCGGTGAATGATCCTCTGGTGGTTGGGAATTCTTGAAAAAAATATTTTAAAAAACCCAATGGGGTCTTTGGTGTGATACTTAAGATGAGTGTAATACTGATCAAGATAAAAACTGCCTCACCTTTATGGCCACTTCTAGGTGTTCAATCAGGGAGTCAATACCAAAAAACCTGGCTTCTTCTAGCACACCTATCAAAATACAAAGCATGTGACTTTTACACAGAACAAGTCGTTTTGGTTTTTATATAATTTTTTTCTGTTAAACTCAACTAGGCTTGTTTGCTTATTTATTTATGTGTGTGCTTGTGTGTACAGGTGGGTGAAAACCAGAGGACAACTTCAAGTGTCATTCCTCAGGTGCTGATTGCTTGACCACCTTTCGTTTGTCTCCCATCTGCCTGGAACTTCACCCAGTCAGCTGGGATAGCTTCTGCAGTGAGCTTTCAGGGATCCTCCCTCCCTCCTGTCTCAGCCTTGCTGGGATTACACGCTCAGGCTGCCATGCCCAGCTTCTTAATTAGGTCCTTAACCCACTCCAGTTAACCAAACTCAGGCCCTGACACTTATGAGGCAAGCCCTTTACCGACTCAGAAGTCTCCCTAGGCCCAGAAGGTAGAGGCTTGGTCAGTAGCAACAAGCAACCGTGGTTTAGAGTGCTTCTACAGAATGTTGAAACATATTTTGAAAACACATTTTTGTTGTTATTTTCTGAGCCAGATTTAATCTCATCACTTGGGATACTGAGGGTGGGCAAGTCTGGGAAACACTAGAAAACTATAGTTTTCTAGTACGTCTGGGTTACACAGTGAGACTCTGAGGCAGAAAACCCAACAGGTTTTTCCACAAAAGAAAAAATAGAAAACTAATAAATTATAACAAAAGCTTGGCATATTTCTAGATTATGTTGGTAGTTAAATAGGCCATGAGCAAAAGAAAACTTTTTGTTTGTTTGTTTGTTTTTTGGTTTTTTTTTTTTTGAGACAAAGTTTCTCTGTGTAGCCTTGTCCTAGACTTGCTTTGTAGACCAGGCTGGCCTTGAACTCATGGAGATCTGCCTACCTCTGCCTCCCTGAGTGCTGGGATTACAGACATAAGCCACCATGCCTGGTTGAGCAAATAAACAAAGAAACAGACAGACAAAAACACTATATATCCTAAAACAGCCAATTCAGTAGTGATTTTACTGCAAATCCAATTAAAAACAATTAGTTCATTTAATCTTAACAATTCATTTACTTTATTAACGGAGTAAATAAACTGTTACATTTGCTATCAATGTCTTAATGAGTCAGAAAATGATAAAAATGAGTAACAGTTTAAGTCAAGTCCACAAAAATAGCTCAGAAGTGTAATTCAGACACTGAGGCGTTCTTACTTCTAAGTGGTAAAGGGATTTTATCTATGACTGGCTTTGCTCACCTTGGATAAATAAGCACACATCTGCATGTGAGCACGAGTAAGGTAAGTTCTATGTTCCAAAAGAGGACTCAGTTATTTGGTTGGCTAAACTGACTCAGGAATTACAAAATCAACAGACATGACCCCTCCCTAAGTCTAAGATAATAACAAAGGCCAAACAGTTAGCTGGGAGGGAAAAAAAGTCTTTCCTGTAAAAGTCAATCTCCACTGCCAGCCATCCCGCTGAGAAGAAAATCTCAGAGGGGCGCACTCTGCCCAGCCTCAGGCACACACTCAGAATCACACGGTCCCTGCCAGCCTCAGGACTCCTTCTCTGCATCCCTCCCAAGAGGCAGCACAAGTATCACCCTCTATAGAAACCTGGAGTAAAGAGGTTCGCTTGGGCCTCACTCTCAGTTTACCAAGGCCTTTTGTGTAAATCAGAGCCTCTGGGGAATGTGGTATGGCTGCCTTTCTAATTATAGGCTTAGAATTAAACTTTAAGACATCCAGAAAAGCTTTGTATTTATAAAATCCCAGACAGGGACAGTTGGAAGGCTATTTAGTCTATTTTCTACTAGTAACACCTGGAATTGTACTCTAGCCCCAGCACTCCATTCCAGTCTCAGAAGAACTACTGTAGATTGTTTTTAAAGTATTAGATGTCGGGCTGGAGAGGTGGCTCAGAGGGTAAGAGCACTGGCTGTTCTTCCAAAGGTCCTGAGTTCAACTCCCAGCAACCACATGGTGGCTCACAACCTTCTGTAATGAGATCTGACAGGTGTAAACAGAATATTGGATAAAGTATTAGATGTCTTGAGGGAAACTTGTTTGGATGGAAACTATACTTATTAAAAATGATGTATAAAATGAATCCAAGAGAGCTCCTTCACTCACAGACATGAAAAGATGACCAGCATAGAACACTGATACCAGAGAAGCAGAGTGACTACTGTGACAACAACTGATCACAAGGATCTAAGCTTTTGGAACTAGTTTGTGGGAAGAATCTAGATATTTGGAAAAGCAGGGCAGAAAAAGCTTAAAACCCTGTAGGTGAATTTAATAGGCATTATTGCTGTAAGCTCAGAAGACCAGACCAGGAGGAATGTACACAGTGAAGGCCAGGCTCAACAGACTTCAGATTGGAACATCAGTCTAGTAGGATTAAAATATAGTATATCCTGGCAAAAAAAAATTTTTTTTTTAATATTCTGTCTATAACCCAAGCATTTGAGTGAAGCTGAATTTAAAAATAATGGACTACACTGACTGGGGCCCAGAAGGGCCTGCTGAGACTGAGTGAGGACCTTGCATGAACTGGATATACATCCCCTACAAAGATGTAGCTGATGGGTCCTCTATTGAGGGAAGTGGGGCTGTCTCTGGCATTGACTCCCTTGCCAGCTTTTCAACTACTCCCCCATGGCAGAACTGCCTTGCCAGGCCACAGGAGAAGAGAACATGCTCAGTCCTAATGCAATTTGATGAGCTGGGGTGGGTCGGTAGGGGGAGTCCCCTTTTCTGAGTAATAGCGGATGGGGGGTGGAGAAGAGGGATGGAGTGAGGGAGGTGAAGAGGGATGGAGCTACCACCAGGATGTAAAGTTGATGAATGAATGAGTAAATAAATAAATATATTAATTAAGGGGACTAATTAGCCTGGTGGAGGGGAACAGTAGAACATCAAGGCTGTAGCATACGCTGGTAGCTCCTCTTAGCCTGGCTTACATGTGAACTGGAATCATAAAACAGGAAAGGAAGATTGGAAAAACA
Source organism: Acomys russatus (assembly GCF_903995435.1). Lineage (NCBI taxonomy): Eukaryota > Metazoa > Chordata > Mammalia > Rodentia > Muridae > Acomys > Acomys russatus. The sequence continues at coordinate 10,533,894 of NC_067154.1, read as the reverse complement.
AGTATTCTGGCCAGAATTGGTATGTGTATAACTTTGTGGATTAGAAGGGCAGCTTATTGAAGAGATTAGCACCATCTCAAAGAGATCAAGTACTGTGATAGTGAGCATCTCAAGAACTGACCAGACCTGACCCACCACAGGATCAAGGGTATGAAGGTCTGAATTCATTTGAAAGATTTTGCTTTGAGAAGACAAATGGGGAGTTAGCACAGTGGTTTTTGTTTTGTTTTGTTTTCCAGATCCAACCGTGCAGGGAATCAGCACCCCTCCATGCCGTACCCTAAGGCAGTGCTTCTCAGCCTTCCTAATGCTGCAACCCTCATGTTGTGGTGACCCCAACGATACAATTATTCTCATTGCTACTTCATATCTGTAATTTTGCTACTGTTATGAATCGTTATATAACTGATACACAGATGGCCTTAGGTGACCCCTATGAAGGGTCATTTGACCCCCAAAGGGGTTGTGACCCACAAGTTGAGAACTACTGGTCTAAGGGGACCCAGCTAACATTTCAGCTGGCTGTAGACATCCATATAATGCTGTTTTTGCATGAATAGAAAATGCATGGATTCTAGGGTCAGAGGTTTCTATACAGATTTCAAAAGCAGACAGTTAGAGATACCAGGAACATGGAATTGCCTGACAAGGAAAAGCTGCAGGGGGCGAGCAAAGTCAGCTAAGAAGGAGACCACAGCAATACAAATAGCCAAGTACAGGAGGGGTGCTTAAACCATTGAGAAGCTTACATTATATGCCCTAGATGCTGCCAGTCACAAAGCTAGAGCATTTAATGCCTGCCTTGTTTGATTTGGTCCTACTTCATTTAGTCCCTGTGATGGTTTGAATGAGGAATGTCCCACAGGCTCAAGTATTTGAACACTTGTTCCCCAGCTGGTGGTGCTGTTTAAGAGCCAGTAGAGCCCTTTGAAGATGGAGCCTTGCGGGAGAAGGCTTTGAGAGTTTATAGTCTGTCTGGTCTCGTTTCCAGTACACTCTCTGCTTCGTGTTTGTGGTTAAAGACGTGATCTCCCAGCTTCCTGCTCTAGTATCCTGCTGCTGTGTCTCCCTGCCATGATGGACTTGTCTCTGGAAATGTAAGCCCAAATCAACTCTTCCTTCCTTTTCTAGTTGCCTTGGTCATGGTACTTTACCGCAGCAATAACAGAGTAGCCAAAAAGCCCCACTCCTCCTTTCTATGCTCCAATTCTTCTCTCTGAGAAAAGGAGGGTTATTCTCTGCCGCTACATCTTGAAAGCATGCGGCTTTCTACTTGTTCTTCCAGGAGCTTATAACTAAGAGACTGTTTGCAATCTCAGCTGGGGCTCTCCACTTTTGGACAATGTTGCAACTGATGAGACTATGGGAAGTTGTGAAGTTGGACAATGAGTTCTGCACTATGAGATAGTAATAAGCCTTTGAGGACCAGGGGCAGAATGTTATAGTTTAAATATGAAAGGATCCCACAGGCACAAGGCATGAATGTTTGGTCTGCTGTTGGTGCTAGTATCTGGGGACATTCTGAAAACTTAGGAAGTGGGACCTTGTTGGAGGAAATAAGTCAGTGAAGTATGGCTTTACAAGAGACCTGGTCCCCAGGCCCTCCTTACGCTCTGCTTCTTGTCTGCCATGAGACTTAAGAACATCTTTTAGTATATGCTCCTACTCTCTTTATGTCCTGCTAAACCACATGGAACGAAGCAACTATGGACTGAACCCTCTGAAACTGTGAGCCAAAATGAAACTTTTTAAATCATGCACTAGTCATTCCTGTCACTGTTGTGTCCAAATACTAGACAGAAGCAATCCAAGGAGAGGAGATAATTATTTCGGCTCACATTTGCAAGAATATAATCAATTGGCTGGAGAGGTGGCTCAGTGGTTAAGAGCACCGCCTGCTCTTCCAGAGGACCTGAGTTCAATTCCCAGCAACCACATGGTGGATCAAAACCATCTATAATGTGATCTGATGCCCTCTTCTTCAGATAAAGCACTCATATATAATAAATAAATCTTAAAAAAAAAAAAAGAATATAATCAATTATGTAGGAAGTTTACAGGACTGGAGGAGCATCTGGGTCCATGGCAATAGAAGCTTGCAGTATGACTTGCTTATATCTCAGTAGCAGACAGGAAGCAGAGCTGGGCCGCACTCTCAAATGTAAGCCCTATGCTCACTAGCTAGTCTATATATCCCTAAGATTCCACAGCCTCCTAAATCAGTATCACTAGATAGGATCCAAGTGTCCAACATGAGGCTGTGGGAGACATCTTATACTCAAATTGTAACAAGGTATCTACCCAGACATTTAATTATAAGTATGGAAAAATAATCATGCAGATGAGTTGTCGTATGGCCCCCAGCCTGTCATGCTCCCCACAATACTGGAAGTAGTGACTGGCACAAGACCAAATTCATCCACTTGGGGAATGCTATGGCGTGGAAGATGAATGCTCCCCACAGATCCACAGGTAAAGGACTAGCCTCAGGGTTGCTAGTATCAGGGTATGGTATAGACCCATAAAAAGTGAGGCATTAATGACAGGTCCTTAAGTCACTGGAGCCATACTCCCAAAAGGAATTGTGGGACCCCTGGTCTCTCTATTCAGAATAAAGATATGACCATTGTGTGTGCTAAATATATGAATATAAGCAAAGATAACCAGGCAGAAAGACACCTATCTGTACTGATCCCTACACTCCCATACTTACAGTACTTGTGCATGTGTGAAAACTTACCCAATAAGTTAATGCCATCATTTACAATGAGCTGTCCATGACGTAAGTAGTTCAAAATGGGCTCAAAGTACTCAGGACTTCGGTCAATCAAGAAAGCTCCTCTATGATCTTGCTTATTTCCCCACACACCTGTGGTATCATTTTAATGAAGAAATGCCCCCACAAACAAAAATAAAGTCAGAACTTGTGGAAGAAAAACAAAAATCACATAATATTCCATCAAGTCTTTACTCATATAAAAATTATTTTATCCCACTCTAGAGTTATGAGGTCAGCTCAAATAAAACTGGACCACAAAAAAATGAAACTGGGTTCTACTCACCTTTGTCCTTGAACATGTGTGCCAGCATACTGTCGGGCTCTTTATTCACTAAAGTGCTCCTAAGAATTCAGGGAAAAAAATGGATTTCTCCATGTGTCTTTATAAACAAACATATTTAAGTCAAGAGTACACTTGAGTTCAGCTGTTCTCTCAAAGAGATGCATGTTACAACCTGGTAGGGCAATGCTGGGAACAAAAATGCGCAGTAAGTTGCCAAAATCTCTTCTAACCTGGCAATTCCTTTGATTTAATGCTGCATTAATATCTTCTTATTTACACACTAGCAACACATTTTACACAGTATTTTTGATCTTCTAGTACCTGACAGCTTTAAGTTGTTTCTAGAAATGCTGCTAATTTATATGTGTGATCTCTGTTTATTACTATACCTAAAGAGCAAACCTTAAAGCTGAATGAATTGATGCTTTATTTATGCTTTCTCAGAATGAGAGGTTAATTTCTTTTAAATTTTTTCTTAAGGAATTTTCTAAAAATGGTTTCACATCAGATATTTTTTAAGAAGCATTTGAAATTTTGTAAGGAAGTCAGTTAGCTGAAAGAAAATGTACACAGTCCCTTCATTGCCATGCTCTTTAAGACAGACAGACAGATACACAGACGGAGGGACGGACACACACACCACACATACACACACACACACACAACCTACCTTGTTGTTGTAAAGTATCGTCCCCCAACATTTAATGTCAGCCAGTCTGTGTGCGGTCCTAGTAATCCCCCAGGTGGTTTAGAATCTGTCTGAGGATCTACAGATAACATGTAAAAAATAATATCAATAGTAAGATTAAAGATTCCGGGAAGACAATGAAATAATTTTTCAAAGCAAAACCCGTAAGAATCTATCAAAGTACCCAGACAACCCGAACAATGTAACCCAAGAAAGAGTCCGCTAAACTGCTAGAATAAGGGAAGAAAAGTCCTTTGGGTGATCAAGAATAGCCACTTAAGACCAGATTTTCTGCTGCCACCCTTTGTGTCAGAACAAAGTGAAGTAACTTACTTACAATACCCAAATAAGGAAAGTGTGGACCAATAATTTTTTCAAAGGCTTCATTGTAAAACTGACATAATGTACACATTTAAAGTTAATAATTTGACAAATTTTGACCTTATTCCACATCTGACTTTCAAGTACCGAGCCATAAACTCTTATATGTTGCAAGACACTGGAGAAAGCTGGTCTCAGAGCCTCTGGGGAGAATCTATCAGAGCAAGTTTCAGGCAGACAAGCACTGGAGAGAATGGCTTAAGCAAACACTGAAGACAGCATTAAGTGCACCCAGGAAAGGCAACATCAATGCAGCTTAGGAAGAAAAGACAGGAGACACTGCATGTACCTTCTGACAATGTGGAAACACAACAATTTTTAACAAACAGGTGAAGGCTGGAGGCTATACAAAACATGTTAAGCTGTTGGCAGACCCTATTGGTATTAAAAATATTGCTTATTCCTCTAAAATTTTTATGTGATTTTTGAGTGGGATGAAGTGGATGGATAATAACTTGACATTGTAAATGCGTCACTCTGCATTCTTGGAAAATCAGGGTGACTGATATAGAAGAAAGGAGACAAAGTTAAGACAGAAGACGGTAAGTAAAAGCCTTATAACCCTGAATGTATCTGAAAGATTCAGCATGAACCCACAGGATATATTATATTATATAACATAAACATCTCATCTTGTGATATATGATAAACTTCATGGAATATGTTACATAGCATAACATGTAAACTATCTCTAGATACCTATATACACCCAACTCTAGTCATCAAAAGGACTTTTAACAATTATAACCCAGACGACATCTTGAACATGACATTAAATCATAACAATGATGTTCCATGTCTGTGACAAGAGAGTAAGATAAATTAACACTTTATTATACTGGAGAGCAAAGAAACCTTGAAAAACTAATGATCAGATGAGACACTTGGGGCATCAATATAAGTAGAGGATGGAACCCTATCAAATATTCTGAAGTCTAACAAGTCACAGGAACAAACAGAAATCCTAGTAGAATTTTTTGTTACTTTTCGTGGTGGAGGAGCTTTAGGTGATTGAACTCAGGCCTCTATTCATAGCAGACACTGGTTCTACGACTGAATTAAAATCCCAGTCTAACTATTCATACTCAGTGAATGACCCTTTATGGCTAGCCTGCAATGAATCAATAGAAAAACGACTTTCGGTCAGACCAATGGATACAGGATGATGGAAAAAGATTTGTTCATAATTTAAGCTGGAGACAGAAGAGGCTATACATTTATTTTGTTGTTGGTTTTATTGAGACAAGAGTCTTACAATGTAGACTTGGCTGGCCTGGAGCTCACTATGTATATCAAGCTGTCCTGGAACTCATAGAGTTCTACTTACCTCTGCTTCTTAAATAGCATCAAAGGCAGGCAGCTACACGCCCAGCGCACACACTTACTTTAATGTGGCTACTGCCTGAAGCACGACTCTGAGAATGCCCTCTACACATCAAACGCAATGGCAGTAATGCTCAAAAACACTTAAACACACACGTATGTGTGACTATAAGGGACAAAATTAAGTATCTGTTAAAGAATATTTGCTTACTTATGTATTAGGTCTTTTCTTTTGAGATACTCAACTATATATGTTTTCTTCCAAATGAAAGGATAGTGGCTGAAGCCAAGCCATGTTTTCATTGTTAAGATTCGATCAGCAGTAAAGGACTGTGACACACTATGCAAAGAATACATGGCTACAAGTAAGTAATATAGTACTAAGAGAAGTTCTAGCAATCACTATCAAAGAAAATGTTTCTAAAATCAAAAATTACTTTATTATGTCATAGGTCACAATTGTATGAACCTAGTGCATCTCAAGGCATGTAAAAGAGGAAACAATATAGACTAGAATATAATTATAATTCAAATGAGTATAATTTGACATAAATCCAATGAATAAAAATGACTATGAAAATCTGAGTTTAGTCATCATAATTTTTTCATAGTTAAATAATATAGCTTCTTGTAAAATATTTACCATTTCAGGTTTTTTACTGTGACAAAGAAATTTAGTAGTTAAAAAGTTACTTACCAATAAATGGTTCTCCTTCACATACAAACAACACATCATCATCCCTGGGAAAACCAAAATTTAAAAAGCCACAATTAAAATCTAGACAGCATATTACTTAGCTAATGACTATCTGAACTCTTCCTTAGAATTTCACAGATGACAAGCTTTGTCACCTATCTACCTACAAGGAAACTGTCTGTGGGACTCTGTTTAGCCCTGACTAGATCTAAATGCAAACACGATCGATCTTCTATAGCAAAGTACTTTTAAAATGAAAGGAAAAAAAAACAAAAAAAACCTCTCACCAGCAAATTTATGAATTTGGCCTTATATTTACTGAAGAACATGCAATCTTACATCCAAAGGACATGACTAAAACCATAGGCAAGTTGTTTTTATTTTAATTCTTTACCCCTAAATGAATTATTGGAGTGATTTCTCACATAATTAGCAGCTGAGAACTTTAGAAATTAAAACAAACTGTCAAATTAAATCCTGGAAAAATGACACCCTAAGCAACTTTGCTGTAAGCACCTACTCATTACACATCTACCATGACCACACTGAAACATTTCAGATGACCTACTCTCTTGGATTAGCAGTTTACTCTCCTCCCTGACCACCCCTGTACCATTAGTGTAACTCAATGATCAGAGACACTGACACTACTGTGAACCAGAAAACACTGTGCGAGCCTCAAATTCTGACACAGTCATATCCATTTGACCTACAGAGATTATTTTGTGGATCAACATAGGCTACATTGAGTTCTTCTTGGGAATAGACTTTCTGGTTGAAAATTAGGTTGGTATATAACATTCAGAGATGTAGGTCAACTATCCAAAGATGCTAAAATAAAGAAAAAAAAAACTAAGAAATTCTAATTTATTTAGATTTGTGTTTCAATTTATATTTTCTCCTTGCTCAGTTTGCCAGTTAACATTTCTAGATTAGTATGAAAGTTTTTGTCCTCACAGACAAAATTCAAATCAACAGCTAAACACTCTGCCCAGGGTAAGACCCTTCACATCTCAGAAGCTTGCTTGGTCTCTCTGCTTAAAACAAAGAGACTAGAACCAATGGCTTTCAGAGGAAGTCTCTTCTACTGGAGGGTTAGTCTGCCCTGGATTTGAGTGTAGATTAATCTTCATATACAATGTCATTTAAAGCATCAGTCTTTACATCATCAATTAAGATACCCACTCCTTGCCAATCAAATGAGGCAACTCAAGCAAAGCAACCATATTGCTGGTGTGGTTTCTACCTAAACAGCGTCTCCTTTATCATCTTTCTGCTAAACTACTTTCTTGCCCCCAAACTGTCTCATCCTTTGTGAAGAGAACTTGACACCTGTTTCCAGCGATAATCTACGTGGGACACTAAAAACCACAAAAAGGAGCTTTAAAAAGCAGTACTGTGGTAAACCCCTTATGATATTTCTAGTTAGAATTTTGTAGTGTTTAGCATCAGTTCTTTGTGATGTTTATAAAATGTAAAACAAGGAGTTTAATAATAAACAAGTTCATGTAAGAGATTTAAAAATTTTTTAAAAAATTACTACAAAGAAGAAATTCTTGGTGCCATGTATGACTGATGCAAACTATCAATATACTGAAGTTTAAGTAAAGGTTCTCTAGCTGATCAACAGACTGAGTCCAAGTGATTTAAACTTCAAACAGCTAAGTCGAGACAATCACTTGCCAAAAAACAGCTTTCACAACAGCAATGAAACTACTGCATAAGTGAGACACACAGCACCAAGACTCCAAGGATACATTACTGACAGCTTAAAAAGTGAAGGTTACCTGATCAAAGCAATATCATCAATCAGTCCACCTTTTCCATTATATACACTGGTGGCTTTTATGCCGAGTTTACTGCTGGCCACTGAAAGCAAATCAGACAAAGTTCCATATACAGCAACAACCTGTGAACATACCAGATCAATTTGAACAACATATACAACGAATTTCACCACTGACATTACAGATTAAAACATAAAAAGATCATGTAGGAGATTCTAAACACTGTCTGATACATAGTTATTTTGTGCTTCCTACTGTAGAAACTCAAAACTAAGATAATAAAAACCCCACAGAAGAGAGGGAGGAAAGACTAAGAGTTCCAGGGGATGGAGGACACCAGGAGAGCATGGCCCACAGAATCAACTAAGCAGGGCTCACAGAGACTAAAGTGCAAGCACTGTGCCTGCATGGGTCTACACAGGTCGTCTGCGTCTGTGTTGTGGCTGTTGGCTTGGTGGTTTTGTGGGACTCCTATCAGTGGGAGTGGGTGTGTCTCAGACTCGTTTGCCTGCTCTTAGGATTAGGACTCTTTTCTTCCTATTGGGTTGCCTTGTCCAGCCTCAATATGAAGGTGTTTGCCTTGTCTATTTGTATCTTGTTTTGTCATGTTAGGTTGTTGTCTCTGGAGGCCTGCTCCTTTCTGAAGGGAAACAGAGGGGAGTGGATGTGGGTAAGAGGAGAGGAGGGAAAGTTGGGGGCAGTGCAGGGGGAGAAAAACGGCTGGGATGTATTGTATAGGAAATGAATATTTTCAACAACAACAACAACAACAATAAAGTGTGGCCAACCAAAACTAATCTAGAATCTTAATGTTCAACACTAATTCTGAAGATAGACCTGAACTCAACTGTAGATTAGCATTTTCTACCTGTTAATTTGTGACAAACTCTACGCGTTGTTACTTTAACTAGTAATGAAGAAAACAGTGGCATCTACGTCAGTTTTATGAGAAGATGAGCTGATGCCCGCAGCTTAGCAAAGTTCCTAAGAACTTAAGTCCTTCTTATGTTGCTCTTATGTTATTCCTTTGTAGGAGCGGCTGGTGTTTTGGACTAGCAACGGTTTTCTGCTGCGTCAACTATCATAGAGACGGTAACAACTTCCCACTTCATTAATTTTTCAAAAACTATTTATATTTTATGAAATCCAGATTTGAGCATCTGGCATTCTAAACACAACACTGCTGGGTTGTATAATAAACTGGCCTGGCCTGCAGTGAGTCAGGCAGAGTCTAATATATAATGACGCAGGCAGCTGCATTAGCAGGGGGTTAAGAATCGGTCCCCACGTGGACCCTGCCTTCTGAGCTGCGGTAACTGGCTTCTCAGCAGCTGAGATAACTCCTGTGGGCAGCACTGTCTGTCATCCAGGATCACTGGAAGTTAGGAATAAAAAGCACAAATGCAGCACAAAAGGGCAAAGACAACCACAGCATGCGAAATGCCTGGGGTTGGGGGCAAGAGCACCTCCTGCCCAGGGATACCCTTCCTCCTTCTCTGTGTATTCTGCATGGCTGTTTTGCCTGGCATCCTCTCCTTGGCTTCATATCACCCTTCGCGCAGCAGTTCTTTCATTTCTGCGGGCTATACTATAAAGTGGATGTGAGACAAACATATCTACTTACAGTAAGCTCCCAACTTAAATGTGAGATGTTAAGACTTTATATAACATATTTTTCAAAATCTATCAAATTAAACTGTTGTCTACTTCGACTCAACTAAGTTGTTTTCCCCTGCCTTGGTTGTTTTCTAATAAACAGAAAGGCCACCCATCACACTCTGGTGCTACACTGACCACATGAGGATACTTAAGTTTTAACTCAGAAAACTTAATTAAAAGTTTTAAAAAGGCAGCTTAACTGCCCCACAGGCTCATGCACACATGTTAACTTTCTACCAATACAGTTCTAAACAGTGCTATTCTAAGCAATAGGAGAAAGCAAACAATGCTGAAACACCTATTTTTACCCAGGGAACCGCACCAGTAGTAACTAAGTGAGGATGGATTACTGCAGTATGTGGTGGTTCGAATTACAGTGGCCCCTATAGGCTCATGTATTTCAATAATTAGTTACCAGTGGGTGGAACTGTTTGGGAAGCATTAGGAGGTGTGACCTTGTTGGAGGTGGTGAGCCATTTGGAGGTGGCCTTTGAGATTTCAAAAGTCCGTGACGTTTCCAGTGTGCCTCTCTGTGCCTCTTGGTTGCATCTCAAGATGTAAGCTTCTAGTCACTACTCTGGCATCAGATCTGGCTGACTGGTACCATGCTCTCTGCCATGAAGGTCATACATGCTAACCCTCTGAAACTAAGCCCCAAATAAGTACCTTCTTTTATAAGTTCGTGGTGTCTAATCACAGCAAGAGAAAAGTAATCAGGGTAACATGTTCCCTGTTTTCAACTTTCCATGAAGTCATCATTGAACATATGACAGAAACTTCCACACAATGACTGGTAAATCCTATACACAATATGGTCAAAACTTGATGGGCACTTATGTTGGCTGGAAAACTAAGCAATCAAGGTATAAACTGAGTTTGACTTTTAGTATCAAAAAAATCAGTTTGAACAAAACAGCATCATAGTTTATAATTTTATCAAATATTTTCTCTTTCTTTTTGTTTGCCTGAAACAGGTTCTCACACTATATATAACCCAGTGTGTCTTGAAATTTACTACGTAGCTCAAGCTGGCTTCAAACTCAGATCAATCTTTCCAGGTGCTTATTTTCTAACTTTTCTACTTAAACTTTAAAGTTTCAATGGCAAAGTCAATGTGTCAAAAGTTGCTATTTATTCTGTGAATACCAACCAACTATTGTTGTTATAGCTGATAAGCTGAGCTAAAAGCAAAAACCAACCAAATAACAACAAAACCATGTAACAGGGCAAAGGCCCAGATACCATGAGGCTGAAAGACTGAGTTTGAGGCCAGGCTAGACTACACAGTGAAACCCTATATTAAAAAAATAAAAGAAATGTCACCCTAATTTTAAAATTAAGAAAATGAGTTCTGCATTTGAAATGGAAGATTCTACTAGGCTAAATGTTAGATTACTTATGGTAAGCTCCAAATATTTCTTGAATATTGAGTGAGATGACATTGATTTCAGGGATTTTAGCTAGGTTACACTTTTTCTGTGTACATAAGTTAATCTACATCTTTTGTTGAAATTTACATTGGAAGATGAAGTTAATGGTTTAATTGCAATTTGAAAGTGCTATTAATAAAAGGACTGAAAGTGACCATCTTTGCATAATGAAACTGACTACTGTTTTTTGGGGGTTTTGTTTTGTTTTCAAGATAGGGTTTTTCTGTGTAGCCTTGGCTGTCCTGTACTCACATTGTAGACAAGGCTGGCCTTGAACTTAGAGAGACCTGCCTACCTCTGCTTCCCAAGTGCTGGGATTAAAGTCATAATTTTTAAATTTTGTTTTCCAAAGATATTATAAAGAAACTGCACTACTTACAGAGGGACTGGGAAGTTTTTGTCTCCATGCTATCAACACTAGTTTTAGAAATAAAATCTGTAGTTGACAATCTAATAATTCATGATATTGACAACAAAAAGGTCATCAATTAGAGAAATGTCTAACATTCTCAGGACATTTTACATAACACACTAACAGTATGAAATGGTTAGATTATGCATGCTGACTAAATGAACCCAAGACTGTTTCTCTGTGTAGCCTCAGCTGTCCTATAGACCAGGCTGGCCTAGAACTCAGAGACCCACCTACCTCTGCCTCCCCCATAGCCAGGAACACAGGTGTGCACCACCTCGCTGGGCTCCAATAACAATTCCTATCTAACACGGAGCGCTCAATTCATTCTATCTTCAATTGTAATTGAGTTCAAAAGTAAAAATGATTTTATTTCAAAAAATGCTCTAACTACTCCTGAGGTCAAGAAGGACAATATTAAAAATGGAAAATTCTAGCTAGGCAATTGTGGTGCACACCTTTAACCCCAGCATTCGGGAGACAGAGGCAGGCCAACCTCTGAGTTCTAGGCCAGCCTGGTCTACAGAGCAAGTTCCAGGACCATCAGGGCTACACAGAGAAATCCTGTCTTGAAAGAGAGAAAAAAAGAAGAAAAGAAAAGAAAATTCTGACAATATTAAATGTTGGAAAGAATAAAATCAATGGGAAGATTTAGGAACTACTGGTGGGACTATAAGTACCCACAATGCCTTCAAAAAACAATCTGCAATTACCTTATAAAACTGGATACCTGATAGGAAGTGAGGAAATAAGGAGCTGGGGGAAGACTTAACCAAAATTAAGGCAAAATTAAGAGTTTATGAAATAGCTATATGGAAAGCTATGATCTTACAACCTAAGTAAAAAGTATAATCAGCGTGAATAGTACATAGGCAAAATGAAAGAACAAGAGTGGCATACTCTGGTTACAGGGGTCTTATAGAAGCCTGCTAGTTTATAAGTTAAATTTTTAAAATCACATATATGTATGTTTATACATACATGGATATAGAGCATCCTGCATGGGTGGACAATGCTGCTCCAGAAGACATGGGCCATTAAATACAAATCTCAGTGTCAGGCGTGGTATAGTTACCCACCAGTTATCTGGGCCTCAGGGAGGCCCCAGAGGTAACTGAAACCACCACAGGCTGTTGCCACCACTCTTGCTTATCCACCATAACTAGATGGTAAGACCCCACTGCTGAAGATACTACTCATGTCAGATACAGAATGTAAGAGAAATCAACCTCGACTGACAGAGAAGCTCTCTCCCTACTGTCTAGCTTACAAAGTGCCAACGGGTGCTATGGGGGATGTTGGAGGAAAAAAGACATCAATGGTCTTAAGTCAGTACTGGAGCCTACGATATTCAGACTTTCCTGGTAGGATGTGCCACTGGTGTAATAGCAGTGTGACCGTTACAGCTATATCCAAGCACTTTCTGATTGGCTATGAGGCCTGCTCTGAGGAGAAATTTCGTGCCTGGTCCTATAAACCTAGTTGAAAGCTCCCAGGCCTTAGGAGGAATCTACTGCTGCTATGTTAAACTGTCACGCTGTCAACCTTCCTGCTAAGTATTTGTTTATCCTCATAGATGAATGTTGCTAAACTTTAGTCAAGGAAGCTTCTTTTTGCAGTGGGTAACAGTTAGTGGAGAGAGAACCAAAGCTGGTCAAAGTGCAAGGACCAAGTGACCGTGAGTGCTCAGCTGTGACGGAATCATCTATATTAACCTCCCCTAGCCAAGTCTCAGGAAGCATCTGGGAAGAGTGGACAGAAAGAATATAAGAGCCAGCAGATGAGGAGAGCAGAGAAACGCTGACTTCTGGATGCGACTGTTGAATACATCAACCCACAAGCACTATAGTTACTACCCTGGGAAAGAGCTGTACTACCATATCAAGCCAGGAAACTCTCAACATGAGTTGGGGAGAGGGCCTAAGGTAAGGCATTGGTGGAGCAGCTATTGCCAGTTGAGGCTGGCACTTTTCCTTTTCAAACATGGTTTGTTGTAGGTTGTCCATATTCAAGTGGATGGTTCCATACCCACATGCATATGAGAAGCACTAATTGAACTCAGGGGGTTACTTTTTAAAATTATATATCTGGGGGATGGAGGTGGGCTGTGAGTGCAGGTGTCTGTGAAAACCAGGGATATATGATGCCCTGGAGCTCAAGTTATAGGTAGTTGTGAGCTACCTGATGTGGGCGCTGGGATTCAAACTTCAGTCCTCAACAGGCACTAAGTATTCCTGAGCCATCTCACTGGAGAGGGAGCAGGAGGTGGAGGTGGGGGTGGTCCTCAAATTACAGCCCAAAGCCTGTAATATAAAAATTACCAGAAGTGTGATAGAATTATACACCCCAGTTTCACTCAGACCTACTGGGGTTAGAGGACACCACTGTTTTTAAGTACTCCCATAATGCACTCTAGGGAAGTCTTGCTCTTTACGCTAGAGTACACATAGAGTAGTGTATGCGACACAAGTGTGTTGGCGAGAGAATGGATAAATTGTGGTAGTGTTTTTATATTTTTAAAATATATTTATATAAATATATAATATATTTGAAATATTTATATAAAGTATATGTAATATTTACATAAATACTACATATTTCACTAAAGTATTGAAAATGCAGATATTATTACTAAATGTTAGAAATATTAAAGAAAAAATGTCAAGTTTGTAAGGACTAAGAAAACAACACGAGAAAGAAAATTAATGAAAATGACTTTTAGTATGTTCCTTTCATTCTGATGTACCATCACTATTTTATACTGCAGGCTTCTATACACATCAAATATATTAAGAAACAAACAAACTAAAAGAACACCAAGTTCTTACTAAGGTTTAGATTCAGATTTTCACTTCTAATAATGTAATGAGTTCATGTCTGACTATATGATACCAATAACATATTTCCGACCTAATATCAAAATTGGAAGAAAAGGAATGTCCTAGACTAAGGATGCAAAGGTCAGTCCAGAATACAGATATTTCCTCGCCTGCTGTGTCTGCAGCGTTTGGCACGGAGGCTCACACTCAAACAGTTCTTATTAGGTGGTAGCTGAATGAGTACTGCACACAAAAAGCCTAGGATATGCCCAAGTTGTTCTTGATGGCGCTAACACGGGGCCGTTCAGAATCACACGTTTTATTTAGATGTCTGAATCCGCATTTCATACTGTTAATACTAACCTGTACATGGAATAGCAAAGAGATCAAAGGAGACGGGGAGGCGTATGGAGAAAAGATGAAAGGTGTAGACACAACTGACCTTTCTGGAGCCAATAATAACTCCCTTTTCTCCCATAATTAAAACACATAAATGTTACAGGACCATAATCTTGAAAGCCTATCAGTAGAATGGTTCTGGGTTTGTGCTCAATCAGTTGTGTGTTTATTTAGTTGTAAACTGTGTGCCACTGTCATGGCAATAGAACTTTTATTTACCCAGATTACAAACTGGCCAGCAAGAATCTTCTGAACATTTATCTTTAAATTTAGTGAGACTCTGCTAAATATAAGATTGCCTTTAAAATATAAAGGGTTGTTTTTTTCTTGTGTTTGTGTGTGTGTATGCACACGCGTGTGTGTTCAGGTGTGTGTGTACCTGTGTGCACATGCAGGTAGAGGCCCAAGGTTGATTTAAGGAGCCTTCTTCCAGAGCTTTGTACCTTATTCACTGAGGCAGGGTCTCCCAACTGACCCCGGAGCTTGCTAACACAGTCAAGCTAGAGAGCCAGCTTCCTCCTGGGATTCCTCATCTTTGCCTCGGGGCCTGGAACTACTGGTGGACTGCTTTATCTACCCAATCGCTGCTTCTCAGGATCCCAACTCAGCTCCTCACACTTGCTGCTTGTGTACTACATTTAACCCCTGAGCCAGCTCCCTAACCCAAAAAGATTTTAAAAACTAAAGCGAAGGAAAAAAACCCCAAGACCATTTGACTGCATGTACAGAAAAAACTTTTTCATGGCTTGGTAATTAGAATGACCTCATCATACCACTGACTAATAGTTCAAAGAACAATATACCCAAGAAGAACTTAACTATAGCAATTATTAAACAAAAACCTCAAATAATTTTCTTAAAACATGGCACTCTTCTGAGGCCTGTATTTTATATTTTAACTTTACAGCCGATGCTAGGAAGAACAGTTAGCGTTGCCAGTCTCTCGATAT
Source organism: Acomys russatus (assembly GCF_903995435.1). Taxonomy (NCBI): domain Eukaryota; kingdom Metazoa; phylum Chordata; class Mammalia; order Rodentia; family Muridae; genus Acomys; species Acomys russatus. Next base: position 10,518,287 of record NC_067154.1, on the reverse strand, counting down.
TTCCTGTGCTTACGTCATTAATACCAGCTTCGATCTGTAGGTTTTTTGAGGTAAGCTTGTCAAGCTGCTAGGCACTGAGTTGATGGCTAAATCAGCTAAGACTCTGCAGTGCTTGTAGGCTTCTGTATACCGCATGTCAAAGAGAGCCAGCTATGAGTAAGGTGCTGGCTATCAACCTATGTGAAAGGCTTCTAATCCGGAAGAAAACAAGCCCAGTTGACAAGTTCAGTGACTGGAGGCTCCCATGTTTTTCGAGATTAGAAAACCCAAGTTTTTAAATTATTTTGTTTTAAAATAAGAATATAAACAATATACATTCCTTCCTAAATCCCAATGGGTCACCTTACACCCTTCATGGTATTTCATTTCACTTAGGAAAAAAAAAAAAAAAAAAACAAACAAACAAACCCAGCTCTTTCATCAACATTAAAAGCATTTATCAGTTACAAAAACAGAAAACGCATGTTGATGACATCTACCTCACAGCTCACAGTGGAACAGCCACAGGGCAAGCTGCAAGAGGGAAACACACTGGGGTGTGCGGTGGGGGTGGGGTAGGGGGTAGAGAGGATTATTCTCATGACTAGGGGATTAAAAATAAAAACCAGGTAAGTAAGGAGACAATCTAAATGATATATTCTATTTTATAGACAGGAAACCAAACTATTTCAGAGTAGCATTTCATTTAGGAATATTTTAATGAGCATCCACGTCATGGTTACACCAACCCTGATTAAATATAGTGGCTATGTATATATTATATATCTATATACATAAATGCAGGTGCTATGTATTGTGATCTTTTCAAATAAGAGGGTTAAAAAAAATTTTTTTTTTTAATCAGAGGGAAAGAGAGGAAACAGCTTGAGAGCAAATATTCTCTAGCTTAGCAGAAAGGATTGGGGCATAGTTTCTTTTAAATATTAAATGTTAGTATTTTTCAGTTTAGTCTTTTGTTATATTTGTTTGTGAATATGTATACATAATTCTTTGAGATACACTTTCCCCAATCTTCTGAGACTCTTTAAAATTAACCAGGAAACTCACAATCAAAACTAAAGTTTAACTTTTTAGACTTTTTAAAAAAAATGTAAATAATACACAAAAAACCCCACTCAAGTTTTGGACAATAAAACAGATTTAGAGCAGAGTTAAGGATTTATGAGGAACTCTAGCCACTCTGACGTCATGGAGAAACACAACATAGTTAACACTGGTGAGAACACATATCAATACAACTGCAACTGGACATACTAAGCCTCTCAGTAGCCACACAGACTTGAGGTTCTGAATACTAGCCAACAACAAAGTGCGGTGAGGAGAAGTTAATGATCAGCCCTGACAGCGCTTTTCCGGCAGGCACGTATTTCTGAAGCACTGGTTGAGCTATGTTAAGACTATTTTTGTATGAATATCAAATCTTTAAGAAAACAAAGTCGCAGAGCACAAACCTCACTGTGGTTCAGATTTCCAGAGTCTTGTTTATTCAAAACTGCAGAGTGGTTAAAAAAGCTACCCACCCACACACCTCCTCAACCCCCTTGAATAGTGCTGCTACGTATAAGTGTAAAAATAAAAATATTCTGGCCCATTAAGAATAGAGTGGGGCCAATGAACCTTGAATTGAAACTTTAAAAGGCTTCGTAACTTCTGAGACTTTAAGCATTCTTAGTTATGTGTGGGGCCGTCACTTAACCTCGCATTACTAGTGTGCCAGAAACAGCCAACATTTTTTCCAAAGAATAACTTTCAAGGGTGGGGCAAGCGGCTGCTGCAACATCGGAAAAATATTTAGCACCACGCCCTCCACGGAGGCCTAAAGGCAGCTGAGGCTGCTGTCAAATCAAGTCACTCTGGTCCGCTGTCACCGTCCTCCGAGGAATCAAAACAATAAATACACAGTAAAACACAAAACAAAAGTTTGCACAGTGGCGGGGCAAGGGGGCCCGGGGCACCTTGGAAGAGGAGTTAAGCATTCCAGATCAGGTCCCCATTCTGAGGATGTCACTCAACTGTCCCCTGGAGTGTCCTTCTCCCGGACCTGGCCAGGGTCACCCTCCTTGGTGATCTCCGCCTCCTCCCCAGGGCTGAGCATTACTCAGCACGGATCCGGACAGGAGGGCGCCGCGGGAAGGTGGGAGGGGACCTCGGCCCGCTGCTCAGGTGACAGCGGCACCTCGGGGCTCCGGTGGCCGAGACGCCCCGGGTTGTCAGGAGCTGAGGGGTGGGGTGGGGTGGGGGTTGTCCCCCGGGTCTCGCCCTCTCCGCCGCTTACCTTGCCGTTCCTCGGGCTGCCGTTCAAAAACAACGTGACCCGCCGCATCGCGCCGCCCGCGCCGGGTCCTGAGGGAGCCGCCACCCTCGCCCCCGGCCCGCCACCCGCCGCGCTCCGTGCCCGCGAGACCCCTCCCGCCTCCCACCCGGACTCTCCGCCCTTCGCCACCTTCCTGGTCAGCCCCACACTCCTCACGCACGCACTCTCAAGTCCCACACCCCGGGGTTGGCCGATCCTCCTTCCCACCCCGCCCCTAGGCTCCTCAGCCCGCTTGCGGCCCTTCCCCCATCCGCATCTAGACGGACGCTGAGATGCACCAATCAACGCGCGGAGCCGGCCAGCGTTCAGCCAATCGGAATTCGAGAGGGGGGTGGACTCAGACGAGCACTAGTCGGCGGAGGGAGGAAAGAGAGGCTGAAGCCTGGTTGACGGATAGGAGTATCAGCGAATCAGAGGAGAAGCTACTAGCAAGGGGCGGTGCTAAACGTTACTGAGCAGGCGCACGCCGGAGTAAAGGGAGATTCATTTGCATAAAGAGGCGGAGTCTAAGAAAAAGGCGGGAGGCTGAAGTTCCATCTACCAGTCAGCGCCTCGTTTGCCTTTGACCCCTCCTACAACCCCACCCACCGAGGTAACGGCTGGTGTCGGGATTGGTTAATGGGTTAAACTAGCCATCCTGCGGTTCCGTCACGATTGGTCTAATGATTCATTTTCGAAGTTTGCGGCAGCCAATCCCAAAGTTAGAGGCGGGGTTTGTGGCTTAACTGAAGTGTTGCTCCGCGGAACTCACAGGTAGTCTTGAGGGCACCATTTTGCCATATCTGTGTCTCGCCAGGGGGTTGCTTAGTCTGGGCTAGCCGTGGTTCTCCCGGGATACACGGAGGCGTCTGCCGCGTCCGAGAGCTCGGGGGTGAGGCCTGGAGGCAGAGGGGTGCGCGCTCACACGTGGGTCCCCGTACGGATATCCCTCCGCGTGGGGGGGGGGGGCGTGGCCCCAGTTTGAATCTGCTGGCGGGCTGCGAGGCGTCTTCTCTTCTCCCAGACACACCGATTGTGCAGCGGCCGGCAGGAAGGAAGCCAACCCGGATTTCTTACTCGGTAAAGCGGAGCCAGCCCGACCCTTGTAGACGTCTGAAGGAACGCGCGGGACCCGGGCGCGAGAGGTAGGCCTGCTATCCGATCGGGGTCCTGGAATGAAAAACCCGGACGTTTTCAGGTCGGTCGGCTTTGTTTAGTTAATAACACCTCCCGCCGTTTCTTTAATCAGAACGCCCGGAATTCTCTCCCAGCATGTCCCTCTGGTACGGATTGCGTTAGAGTCCCGTCACATTTTTTTTTTTTTTGGCTTGCAGTAGGATTATTTTTCACATTTTATTCTTGTCTTTAACTTCATCTTCCAGATGGATACAAGTTCATGCGACAGGCCTCTCTCCGAACCCAAGGAGTGTGTCGTTAATAATTCTGGTACGTGGTGACTTGTGGCCCTCGTAAGATGGAAGGTTTGAGTCCCTTGATTGTGTTGCTTAGCCCTGCATCGTGTTTCCCGTTTTCAGAAAATGCGCTTTTTATCTTGGGAACCGGGAAGCTTATGACCCCGCAGAAACATGTAGCAGATGTGACTCCTAATCTTTGCACCTCTGACACCTTTAAGTCACCTTTGGACTTCTCCACAATAACCGTAGAGCAGTTGGGAATTACACCTGAAAGTTTCGTTAGGACTCCTTCAGGTAAGAGAAGTTTTTGTATAGCATGGTCTTTCGATTTTAAAAATAACTACAGTAGGCCCCAACTGTGCGTGTCTATACTGACTGACTTTCTGGCTATGAGTATTTATACTGACCCCGCAGACTTGTTTGAAGAGACTTCTGTGCTCAGCACAGCTCAGCAAATATAGCAAAGGATCCCAGGGCTCCCAATATGACAGTGTTTCTAAGTCATTTGTGTTTTGTGCCCACCCTAGAAAACGGTGTATATGAAAGGCAATTAAGAATGGATAAAACTGACAGGCTGTGTACCTCATTCAAAAATCTCAAACAGAAAATTGATTTTCTTCAACCTCAGGAGTGAAATTCACCTGTGAAATCTGATGGAAAAGGAAATATGGCAGTAAAGTTCTTTGGGTTATAGAACATCAATTGTAAAAGGCAGGAGGCACTGGGGGGAACCAATGACATCATGCTGTGTAAGGTGAGAATTAGGCAATCAGACTGCTTTGCTCAGAATTATCACATAAAAGACTAGATCCATTTTTCTGTGCTTAGGTGAGTGAGCAAAATTCAGGATAGTATGCTGAAAGTTGAGTATGTAGCTTGTCTTAGAGTAAAGGAATTATTTTGGAAAAATAAGAGCAGAATACAGAAGGATCTCACCAGCCCCACCCACATGGGGGCTCTGTTCCAAGGGCCCTGGTAAGTTTTTAGAACCGAAGATAGGAATAAAACCTAAACTAGGTAAACAAAAAACTAAAATGATTTTTGCTGTGCGTGCTTGCCAGTCATTGTGCTTAATTTATAAATTAGCCTCAGGAAGAGATGTGCCTATGAATAGGCTGCCAGAGCCTGCCCTAGCCAAGATGCCCTCAGGCTAGTTGAGTTTAGAACCAAGCTTAACCATCACAAACTGCCCTCTCTCTGCTTAGATACTTTATGGTCACTTCTTAGCTTAGCAATTGCTGGCATCACTGCTCTTGAGGCAGGGGCTAGCCTAAGTAAGTAATGCTTACTTGAATGTAATTACTATCATGAACAGCCCCGATAGCCAGAGAGTGACCTTAGGTATGCAAATGTGCAACACGGGTACCATGTTCAGAAGGATGATTCAGGTCCTGGGCTAGATGTGTCTGCACAGTGGATTGTATGCTACTTACAATGAGTGGCAGTTTAAAGTTTGTGAATTGCTATAGAATGTTCCCATGTAATATTTTCAGAGGTTGGATGACCACAGTAAGTGAAACCACAGTGCACTGTACATGGTGGTTGTTATAAACAGAGAGAGTCTCTCAGCATCAAGCTGTTAGCCCCTGCCCTCTCTGTGGATTAGGGCTATGGGGCCCAGATGAAAACTCGAGAAGTATTCGTGACCTGTGTGCCAAGTGCTGATGTAGAAACAGGAGTTAAATCAGGTGACAGTCTCTCCAACTGTTTGTGCATGAACTTCTTGGCCGGTAGTTCTTTAGTTTCCTGTAACACGTGTTTACTCCTGTTTACTCACCCATGGCGGTTTATCACCAGCATCGAGCTGACCATGGTCAAGCTTCATTCTGACTTGTGAGAGCGTTTTGTTGCAGGAAAGACACCATCTTCCCTTCGGAAGGCCAGGCGGCTGTCCACGGTCGGTGTCCGGGGCTCTCCAGAAACAAATTGCCTGATCCGCTTCATTGCTCAACAGCAAAAGCTAAAGAAGGCTGTGAGGTCGCCCCTGGCACACAAGTCCCCCTTTCAGGTGTGTTTGCCCACCCCCCTCCTGCTCATGAATTTCGTGAAGGAAACGTTTTCACAGGGCTCAGGGGTTCTGCTTATTAGCACTTCCTCTCTGTTAGCATCTTGGAGGAGGTTGCTTTCCATGTCCTGCAGGGACTGTGCAGGGAGCATTCATTCTGATGATGCCCAGCATAGCTACCTGCTTTAGCGGATCTTTACAGAAATGCCTTTCTGGGGTGTGTGGGGGGATTTCTATTTTGTAAACTTCATAGGATGTGAAGGAACTCTTCCCCCCCTCCCCCTGGTGCTTTACTTTCTGTGGTTTCTCTGTGTTTCTAGTGTTTTCATAACTGCTGGTTGGGCAGCGAAGGAGAAAAAGGAACAAATAGCTTATCTTAGCTCTTTGTTTTTCAGATTTTATCAAATTAATGCATGCACCTAACTGGCCAAATCGCTGAGGGCTTATTATGAAAGATGCAGGCCCCACTTAGCGCTGTGCAAAGGGCGGTAGTTAATGACGTTGGCCTTCTTACACTGGAATAGTTCACTTGTGTGGTTTGCCCTTCACTCTTCTTCTCTGCGACGTGTCTGTGCTTGAGACAGTTTCTTGCTCATGTAGTAAAACCGAACCTTCCAGAGGTCCACGAATCAAACTGATTTTCTAGTTTCACTAAATATTATTTGCCTCTCCTGCTGTAATATGTTGGTATTTATACTCAGGAAGCAAAACTAGTGATGAGAGAGGTTACTGCCCTCTTAGCATGGGCCATGGTAATGACATCAATCTATCAGGTTGGGCCTTGCTGGGCATTCACAGGAAATAGTATTTATAAAAATAATAGTAGGAGTTTTTCTGTGCCTGCTCTAGCTCTCATATAATGACACAGAGACTTACTAAATTTATTAATTTATATATTAAGCACTTAAATATACTAAGCACTATAGCTGGGCAGATTCTCAGCTATACTAACCCAACCATACTGACCTGGCTTACGTCCCAGCCATGTGCCCTGTTATCTGTCACCTAGTCTCACCCTGGCTACTCCTGTTCCATCTTTGTCCTCATGACAGTCTTCTCCACCCTCTTTTCTCTCCCCACCTGGGACTCCTTAAATGGGGTCAGAAGTCCCACCTCAACTCTCCTCTCCTGCCAATCAGGAGATGATGAAGAACAATTTTTACGCAACACTGAGACAGGTGATTCCTCAATAATAATGACAGTGCCCACATCTGGACATATGGGCATAGAAATCAGCATCTAAATACACAGAGCACAAAACTATCCCCCAACAAGTATTAGTTTAATTAGATATCGTTGAAGCACTAAAGAGGATACACGTCACTATATCCCATTTCTTGGTTATCTTATACAATAAAGTTGGAAGTCTGCACCAAGCACTTCAGAGGTTTCTAGAAATGTTTATGATTGTGTTGTGTTGTCTGAACTGGCTACTTTTTCACATCATTTTTACTTGATGGAACAACTGATGGGAAAATTGTGGTTTGTCAGGCTTATAAATATTAAATAGGCAGTGAATCTACCACAGAAACTGAATGTTGTTTTAATCAGTATGGAGGGTTACATTTGTAAGAGGAAATTAAGATTTTAGAAAACATATACCATGACTGCACTCAACAACCTCCTAACTGAAACGAACCACTTTTGGGGAAGTGTAAATGACAGAAAATGAGTATTTCCCGAATGATCGGTGCATGTAGTGACAAAACCTTATAGGTAGATGTCCCACACTGCAGGGTAGACTGACAGATTTGGTGGCGGGGGGTGGTGGTGGTTCTAAGTGTATATGTATGTGTTGGACCCTAGAGTCCACTCGGGTAATAGGGGGTCATCGTGAGAGACCACTCGAGGACCACAGTGTTGATGCAAAAGCACAAGGTTTATTGCTGATGCGCATCAGGGGGCCTCAGCACTCACTCGGGAGCGAGGGAGGAGGCGCACCCCGAGTCACTGTCACAGACTTTTTTTAAAAGGTTAAAACCCTATGTTAGGATTGGCCTTGGTGGTCGCTAGGGGTGTTTGTGTAAATGTTATTGGCTATTGCCGGGGTCGTTGGTCTTGGGGGCTATTCTTGGCAGGGAGGGGTGTTGGGGAGTTTCCAGAATTTGCAGATGGTACCTTTTTGAAAATTGTTTATCTTAGTTGAAATTGTTTATCTCGGTTGGCCACTTTGATCTCAGAAACTGAAGCTGAGCTGGCCTTCAATTCTTTTTGGGTCATTTTCCCAAGCTTGCCTGGGTCACCTTCCCAGGCTGGCTGAGAGAGAGAGCCTTACATATGCACATCAGGTTTGGTCCTCTATTGCCCTCCACTTTATTTTTTGAGACAGTCTCTTCACTGAAGCTTGTCATCTTCGCTGCACAGGCTAGCCAGCAGGTCTCTAGGCTGTGCCTGTCTCTGTGTCACGCCCCCAGCATTGGGGTTACAGACATGTGCCATCATGCCTAGCTTTTACATGATTTGGGGAATCTGCACTCTGCTACTCTTGCTCACGCTGCAAGCTCTTTGCTCACTGAACCAGCCCCACGGATTTCTTAGAGATTGTATTTAAAAAAGAAAAATGCATGTTTGTGCGCCACATGTATCTACAAAGTTCACCTGGAACTGGAGTTACAGGACAGTGAGCTGTGGCTTGTGAGTGCTAGGAACTGGGCCTATATCCTCTGAAAGGACAGCCGGTACTGAGCCATCTCTCTAGTCACCCCCTGCCTCTAATGTCTTAACAAATAGTCTCTTACTGTTCACCTCTGTGTTGAGTGTTTGCTTCCTACAGTGCACAGTGCAGAGTTAGCCCTCTTCCCTCACATGCTGCCCTTTTTCTCCCACTTCCCAGTAGTTTGGTTATATCAGCATTCACGTGGTTGCGTTATTATGGTGCTGTGTGCTATTCTGAGATGGGTTCTCTTTTGACTTAGAGTACTCCCTTTTCCTTGGGGTCTCCAGATCGCTGTGCCCTCCCTCTCTGTATTAGTTACTCTTCATTGCTATGGTAAAATGCCGTGATCAAAGCAGCTTCTTATTCCAGAGCAAGAGTCCATAATGGGGAGGCACGGCAGCTGAGCGAGCGTGTCTTTATTCACAATAGAAGGCGATGAAAGCGAGTGTGAAGCTGGACACGGCTGTAAGCGCTCAGAGCTGGTTCCTCCCTGAGCATCCTCCAGCAAGCCTGCACCTCCCAAAGGTGCCATAACTTCCCCACACAGTGCCACCGCTGGAGACCAAGTTCACTCCTTAAGCCTATGGGGAGCACTGCTCATTTAAACCACCACGTTCCTTTTTAGAGCCCCATCGCTAGACTTCTTCTACCTGTCTCATCTGCTTTGCCTCACTCCTTTCCCTCCTTGCCGTTCCTTCCTTTTGGGGGCACACTGAGACAGGGTCTGAACATAATTCAGGCTTGTTGGAACTCAGTTCTCCTGCCTCAAACCTCCATTTGCTGTGGTTGCGGGCGTGTGCCTGCTCCCGGCAGTCCTCTCACTGTTGCCAGCCACTTTACCCTTGCTTGCTTTGGCTATGTTTGAGGTCATTGAGACACTTTCTCATTTGGGTCACAGGATTGACTGCACCTTGGCCCAGTTTTCTTCCTATGTCATTGCTTATTTCTGTTGCGTTTGTTGATTCCTCCCACTTTTTCCCTCAGAAATCCTGACATGCCTAGATCTCTCTACTGCTCTCTGCCTTGGACACCATTAGTGCACTGATGACTCTGAAATGTCTACAGCACAGAGATCCTCAGAGCTCCAGACATAGATGGCAGCTGCCTGGGGAGTCACTCTGAGTTAACTGTTTCCAGCATTCTCTGGCTGTCACAAAACACATGAGAGAAGCTGCTTAAGAACTGAGCACCTGTGGTCCGCCGTTTTAGAGCACAGTCCATGGTGGTGGGAATGGCGTTTTTGTGGAGGTAGCTTGAGGTCACATTGTTTCCACAGTCAGGAAACAAGAGAGCAGTGAGTGCTAGACTTCCGCTTCCTTTCTCTTGGTTTAGTCCGGGTCCCTGTCCATGGCGTGGCACAACCCACACTGAAGGTAGGCCTTCCTTCCACTGTGAAAACACCCTCCCAGACACACTCAGAAGTTTGTCTTCTCCATGGTGCCAGTCCTCGCAGGTTGCCAGTCAGGATCAGTCTTCATAGTAGCTAAGGCTAAACAGTAGGTTTGTATTTCTCAGGACCTTATCCAGCCCACTCAGGCCAAATGCCTCTTAGTCTCTCTTGGTCCTAGTGCCCATCCAGCTCCTTGAGGCTGCGTTTCAAAGGCCTGTGAGAAATTCTTCATATCCTTCTTGCCAGAGTCTTCAACTGGTCTCCTTTTCTTTTCCCCAATCCACCCACCATTACACAGATCAAAGAGAAGTATTTTAGAATGGATCACAGCATTGCCTCTGCTGCTTTAACCCGCCCGTGTTTCCTATTGAAACCCACCTTTTTTTTTTTTTAAGACTCTATCTTTGTTCCCCTGGTCTGAGCCCTGTCCGGATGCCTGTGGCCTCATGCCTACCTTGCTTCAGTCAGTGGGGACACAGGCTTGCTTCCTTCTGATTGTCCAACCCGCCCTCCCTGAGAGGATTTTGCCTCTGGTTTTGTTGTATGCCTTGTTCGCCTGGTGTCAGACCACTTCTCAGTGTGGTTTTGATTCAAATGCCAGTTGAATTTTTCTTTCCTAAATAGCCAAAGCTCAGCCACAGTGGTGTTTTCTCTATACCATCTTAGTATGGTCTTAAACTTGGCTCTGGGGTATTGCCGCACTCTCACGCTCCCCCCAGACCTTCAGCACCTGGAACAGTTTCTGTTCATAGAGCGAATGTAGCGTCACCAAACAACTCATGGGACAAAAGCATCGCTCTCATTACTTTGTTCAGGAACAGTGCTCTCTTCCTCCATCAAAAATAGGTGTACTTAGGGAAACTTAGCTTATGTGTTTCCAAGTGTTCTGATTAAACCAGCCCTGGCTATTCAAAATGCACATTCAAAATACCTTGTGTGACTTTAAGGTGATCTTTGTCACATAGATGAGTTGCCTACAAGCCTGTTGGTAATATTGTATGCTGTTTATGTCATAAAGGTTTACATCATCAAGTGCATTTCACTTTAAATGTTCCACCATTGTGTAGTAAACAGTTTGTCTTACAAATGTGCTTAACTGGGAATAGAATCAAATATAAGAACAGATCATCAAACATGACTTCAGACTTCAGGATTTTAACAGCTTTGTCTCCATGTTATCATCAAGGGAGGTAGATTTTTTTTTTCTTGCTTTGTTTTGTTTCTTTCCTTTAGCCCATTGGTTAGAATGTTAACATTGCCACAGGTTCATTATTGGGGAAAATGTTATTGGACCAAGATAAAAGAAAACACCTAGATAAAGTGCTTGATCAGTAGTTATGTTTATGTCATTTTACCTTTTTCTGGTAGTATAGATTCATCTTACTTATTTCTGTGGCTTTCAGCCTTAAAGAAGAAAATGTCCTCCAGATCTTACAGAACTAGGAAGTTAGCCAGGAAGTCAGGAGTAATGAGAAACTTGTGTATTGGAACTAGTAGGAGGCATCCTTGTCCAGGCACAGAGTATGGTGGGTACATTGGAGGCAGTGTGGTGATCAAGCTGGTAACTTCCATTGGCTATTCCATGCAGCCTTTGTCAGATTTTCAGATTGCCAGGCTCCCTCTGCCTTTTTCTTCCTTGCTCTCCAGCTCTGAGGTCAGCTGCACTTATACATGTTCATTCTGAACTTCTTTCTCATTCCCTTTCATAGCAGCTTATTGACAGTGTTGGGGTGGCTGCCAAGGTTCTTCTTAAGCCCTTAGAATCCTTTTCAGTGACTTTCACTCTCCACCCCACCAAAAATACGTTGGGGTGCATTTGGTCTGGAACCTCTCTAAAAACCCTTCCTAGCATTTTAGGTTTCTGTTAGTCTGGCTCAGCATGGCCAGCATATTAGTGTACATCTGTGATTGGCCATTAGCTAATCTTCTTTACTCAGATTTTAAAAAACAGGGACAGAGGAGCACTGAGATGGTGACAGCACAACAAATATTAAGACAGAGTATATGTAATTCTGAGGAATGGAGGCTCGATCACTGGCTTGCCTTCATAAGTTTTTCGCATGCTTTGTGTTGGAGTCTCTGGTGACAGGCCCAGCTAAGAAGCTGATTTATAATGTCTCTGTGTTTTCGACATTCACAGGGTAGCCCAGGGCTAAAACCGAATGCCAGTGCTTTAAGAGAACGAATGGCTGCTTTTCGGTCAGCTTTTCACTCCATACAGGAAACTGAGAAGATGGTCGGTGGTCCCGCAGCCTCAGAGGCAGATGGAGCAGCGTCTCAGACATCAGATTGGAGTGAGTGGAAGGGAGTCACCGGGCTGACTTTTCTGTCTATAAAGATAAGCTGCTATGATAAGAAAAAGATTCTTTTCCACAAGGTGAAAGCAACAATTTCAGAGCATAATTATTTCTATAAGTAGAGAGTAATATCTAAAATTTCCAGTATTTCACACAGAAATCTGGATTTCTGGTTTCAGGGTTTTGGTTTGTTTGTTTGTAGTTTTATCTGCTTTATTTTGGTGTTGCTAAGGGTTAAGCCTGGGGCCTCCAATGTCATAGACAAATGCTTTACAGCTATGTCACACCCAGGCCCTGCAGTTCCTGTTGAGAAGCCTATACCTTTATTTCCGTAGTTAGAATTGCTTTGAGTTTTTAAAAGGCCGGGGCGAATTAGCTCGATTCAGGCTTTGAGTAGGGCTTGTGGCAAATTTAGGTTTGTGTTAATTTTTATAGAATTATTGTTAAACCTTTGCAAAGATGTATGTGAATAGTAAATATCCAGCCCAGATGTTAACCCTGAGTTTTTCCAGTCTGATTAATGTCTTGATGGTCTGCTGTGTTCTTCCTCACTGTCCATATAACCCACTTGGTTATTTTTTAGTCATTTCTGCCCATTTCATTCATAGAGTACTTTAAACACCAGAACTTGACAAAACATTGGGTCTCCTGCAGTCCTGTTTCTCTGGTACTTCATACAGTCTGCCATAGTTACCCAGCAGAGCCAAGTCTATCTGCTCCACACCACAGGACCCACTGAGATATCCTAGTTTGCACCTTGTAACTTAGCTATTAAATTGTTTTAAATTTTTTTTAATCTCATTATTATAATTACAATGTCACTGAAATCCTTTTGTACATAGAAATAACCAAACACATTGCAGTTGTGTTTTCTTTTGGTTTTTTGTGGGGTTTGTTTTCTGAGTTTGAATGTGTGTGTTTTGTTTTCCACAAAAACCAAGTGCAGTCCAATTAGAACAAAACTAGAACATAGCTGTGTCTTTCAGGTTTTGCCTGCATGTGGTTTGCAGGCCAGATGCACCAAGGTGTCTCTAGAGGAACAGAGCCAGTGGGAGGAGTAGCTGTTGCAGTGGGGACTAGTTAGGCGGGCCGCGTGTTCCGGGCTGGATAACAGCAGTTGCTGGCTGCACCCTGTTAGTTGAGAACCCAATGGCTGCTCAGTCCACAAGTCTGCCTGCCTTGTCAGTACCACTGTGGAGCTGAAGGCCTAGGGGATTCCTGGAGGAGACCTTGGTCTTCAGTCCAAGTTGGGAAGCTGAGGAAGCTGGTTCTCATGGCACTTACAGAGGGTACATCAACCCAGTAGCTGCAGTCATCAGGGAGGGTGAAGAGGGGCAGGTAAAAGCAGCACCTCTTTCCTCACAGCCCTGTCTGGCTCTCACTGTGCAGCCCTGGCCGGTCTCCTGTCTGCATTATAGACCAGGCTGGCCTTACACTTTCTGGTCTCTCTTCTCGGTCTCCCTTGTGCCAGCACTACATGTCTGTGCCACCACACCAGTCTTTGAGTTTCCCTTTTTTAGTGAAATTGAGTAGCAGAATTTTGTTTTCATTGATTATATACATACAAACACTAAATTGGCATTATGTTGTTATAACAGATGATATTTTTAATGATAAAATATAAGAGAAAATATTTGTTGCCATGTCATTTTGTTTCTGTTTTTGTTTTTTGCATATAGCCAAAAGAGAAGGTCTTGTTGAATATCAGCAGTCTGGGTTCCCTGTAAACTCATCTTCAAAGCGACGGAGAATATCCTCCCACGACAGCCCCGATGACCATCTCAGCGGTGCCAAAGAGAAAGTGGCGCATGAGCAGGTGTTCGCTGACCAAGTGTGTGCTGGGGGCGCCTCCATAGATGTTGCTGAGGTGATTGCTTTTCACACAGAAACAGAGCTGTGGCTTCCCGCACAGGCAGTTTGAAGATTGTCAGGACACGTCATATTAGTCCCTAGTCTACCATACTGTTGCTGTGGTCCTTAAAGGAGAGTGTGGGTCCTGTGGGTAATTGTGTGACTTGTGTTGTCCATTGGTTTGGAATCTGTTTGGGATGCTGTTGGAATGTTTTTGACTACTTTCATGAGAATATACAGTGCAAGGGTCTTCTGTATAAGGTGTTCTACATGGTGATGGTTTGACTGCAGGTCTCAGTTGTGCCCTGAGATAGCTCTTTGTCCATTCAGGGAACACAGGTCCCTTAGCAGATTATTTAGATAAGAACTACAGTATCAGTTGCTGAAACTAGGGTATGTGGGGGCGGGGGACAGGGGGTCCCTACCTGCCCAGGTCTGTCCACCCTGCATTTCCCTTGCCTACCTAGCCTGTCTAAGACTGCCTTGGAAACAGGCTTTTCTTGCAGTTCATCTTTGCTCCTCTGCTAGTCTCAAGTAGCATTAGGAATTTTTATGGATTGTGACAACCTAAAGTCTGTCAGGATTCTGAAAAGGCACAGACAAACATACATGAATTTCACACTAAAGTAAGACAAAGTCTGCTTCTGGAATTGGTGACCTTTATGCAGCTGTGGATGCAAAGCCAATCACATGACCCTTTCTTCTTGCTTTGTGTCTTCCTATGGTGATCAGAGGGTTTTCATTTATTCCTGAGAAGGGGGTACCTGACACCATTGCAGCCGCAACTAGTTTACTGCTTGCGAGTGAGGAGGAGTAAAGAAGTGACGTGGGTGCACACGTGGTGGTCAGAGGACGACTCTCAGGAGTTGGTTCTTCATCTACTTTGGGCTCTGAGGACTGCATTCAGTCATCAGGCTTGCTGAACAAATGCTTTTGCCTTCTGAGCCGTCTTGCCAGGCCAACAGCTGGAGTCTAGCCTGTGCCATCTCTGCTGCTCAGATGCAGCGTATGCCTGAGCTAGTGTATGTTGACTGGTCGCTCCAGACTCCTTAGTTTTAGTGAGTTGATGGAGTGCATTTGAAGGCCAGAGGAAAGTTCATGAGCATCTGCTCTCTCCAACCATGTAGGCTCTAGAGACTGAGCTCAGGTCGTCATCAGGCACCTGCTAAGCCATCTAGCCCACCTAATTCTTCGTGACAGCAGTAAAAATAAAGGACAGTCATAGCACAGCGATCCCAAACACTCCCACAACCCCGGTAACACAAGAACCATTTGTGTTGTAGATTGGCTTATAGTCCCGGCTCCTGCGGCTTTATTCAAGCTAATACAAAATAATTGTGTGGCAGGAGCAATAGAAATTGTTTCTGTCCAGAACTTAGATGCATTGGACATCAGTCACAAAGGATAAATGATTTCTCAATTAATTCTGATGTGCTGTCTAGGCTTTAATGGGCAACAAAAGTAAATTCCATAAACTTTCCTTTGGGATTGAACATCCTTTTGTGGCGTGTTCAGGAGGCAACTGTGATGCATACTCTTGTTGCTAGTTCCCTGTGTTCTTTGCCCTTGCTGGCTAATAAAGAGACCAATTGAACAAGAGATTTTTAGTCATCCGCAGTGCTTGTTCAAATCTCCATAAAGGTGTCACCAGCAGTGCTGTTCGTAATAGATGCTGTGCTTTTGTTGTTCTTTCTTCTTTTCTCCCAGAAGTCATCTGACATCGGTTCAGCCCAGCCTGGATGTATGGCTGCTCCCCTTCCAGAGCTCACGGAAGCTTCACGTGGTAAGTATGTATTTTCCTTTATGCAAACACAGGTTGCCCCATTCATAGACAGTTGGAATAAGTGAAAGTAGTTCTTGTGTTACCGGGGTTGTGGGAGTGTTTGGGATCGCTGTGCTATGACTGTCCTTTATTTTATTTTATTTTTTTCTGATTAAATTATCTTTATTTTAAAATGTCATTTAGTGTGTGTGTCCCATGCTACATGTGGGGAGGACTGACAACAGATCCTGGGAGTCAGTTCTCTCTGTCAGCCACAAGGGAGCAGGGGGTCAAACTCGGCTCAGCAGGCTTGACACTTGAAAGCCCTTTCAGCACTGAGACTTTTCACCCATTTTTAAGCTCTGAAGCTTTTTTCTTTTCTTCTATAGACTTCCAAAAACTAAGATTTTGATTCCAAACATTTGCCTGTTTTAAAGTGTGCTCCAACAGTATTTTGGTAAATTATTTATTCAACCGCTTCCTTAGGTTCTCAAGATGTTCCAAGCCAACATCTTGCAGTTCCAGTACCATGGCTTTACATAAAGAAGGATTAAATGAAATGGTCATTAGGCAGCACAAATCTATCAGATCTCGCTGACATTTTTGTAACCCCTCTAGGAATCTTTGATATTTAGGAGGGTCCTTTTTTAACTGTTTCATTTCTGATACTGAATACCCTATCATGCTGGTAAGTATCTCATCTATAAAGTCTACATCTAGATAGGCAGTACCATCAGACACCTTCGCTGTCACACACCAACAGCCACCAGAACTTGAGAGATTGCCAGTTAAAGTTACAATAAATGCTTTGACTTTCACAGTGGTAACTTCCTTTGGCTTTCTGGCCATTAGGACTGTCCTTTATTTTTACTGCTGTCACGAAGAATTAGGTGGGCTAGATGGCTTCAGAGGGTGCCTGCTGACGCCCTGAGCTCAGTCCCTAGAGCCTTACGTGGTAGAAGAGAACCGATGCTCATGAACTCTCCCCTAACGTCCACATGCACCCATATGCACCCCAGGCTTCAGAAAATCACATAAAATAAACCAATAAGCACTTTGTAATTTTTACAGTAAAATCAGTGATGCCTTTCCAAATTGGTGAAATAATAGTATGATACTAATAAAATAATATGTATTACTATGATAGTAATACACGGCTATGGCCAGCAAGGCATGTGGCGCACGCCTGTAATCCCTGCACCCAGGAGGCTGAGGCTGGAGATTTGAGAGTTTCCGGCTGGCATGGGAAACAAGGAAATCCTGTCACAGTAGGGCAGGGATGGGAGGGAGAGGAGTAGGGCCTATGATTACTAGCAAGCATATTTTGTTAGAAATAACACTGCATACAATCTGTGTGGGGTTTATTTATTTATTCATTTTCAGATAGTCTTGTGTAGACCAGTTTGGCTTTCAACTCACTGTCTAGCCTCTACCTTATAAGTATTGTGACACAGGTGTGGGATCGCCTTGTTTCAGGCCATTAAGGTTTCAAGTAACTATTGATAGGGCTTGATTTATATCTACTATTCTGTCAAATGCATTCTTTTCATTTGTTTAAGAATAATGTTTTGTTTGCTTTTTTTAAGGAAGGGAAAAGATTTATTTTTGTGCACTCTCACTTCTTGCCAAGGTCCAGACGCCCCATTGTTTGGGTGTCTACTGACAGAGGCATGTTCCAGTGGAAATGTCTGGCAGAGAAAAGTACTCACATGTGTCAGAGAGTGGAGACTTAAGAGTCAGGTCCTCTAATATCCTTCTAAATGGTGCCCCCATTTCCTAAAGGTTATCAGACCCTACTTCTCAAAGGTAAAACCACCTTTAAGAACATCACAAGAGCACCACCCTATCGCCAGACTTTTGACACATTTATTCAAACTATATCAGGGCATATATATTCTGTGGGTGTGTGTGTGTGTCTGTGCGTGTATGTGGGTGTGTGTGTACAGTACTGTGGCCATGCATGCCATGCAGTAGATTTGGAGTTATAAAAGAACACACTTACGAACTAACACATTTATATAAAAATCTATAGTATTTGCTATCTTTAAAGCTATACCTCATTCTCCCCTGTTCGCTTGCTCGGGGATTCCAGCACATGTTCTTCTCAGTCCTTTGAGTGGCCATATGTACAGCAGTACATAAAACACAGGTTTGCATATCTTGTGGCTTGGTGTCCTCTCTTCCTTCCTGTGACTTTTACAGTGGTTGTAACCCCTTGCCTGTTACCATTTTTGCTTTAAGCCATCAAACATTTCATTTAAGTTAAGAAGAAGTGGTTTTTATATTTACTGAACATATACAGCTATTTCTACTCTGTTCTCTCATTTTTTGTTTGTTTATATTCTTAATGATTTAAATTTCTCTCTGGCCTTCAAAATGAACTCTTTTGCCTTTCTTGTAGTGAATATCTCTCCTGGATTTTAATTTTGATTCTAAGGTGGACGGGTAGATTTCTGCTTAGACAGATAAGGCACAGGGCCAGATTACATGTTTGCCACCTAGATAAAACAAGGTACCACCACCTTCTTGGCTGTTATCTGCCCAGTGATCATGAGGCTTCGTGATGCCCTACTCTACAGTCCGTCTGAAGTGGTAGCACCATAATAAGGACCAATGTTCCTTTGAAGCACTGTGTTTGACCTGCCCAGAAGTGCTGGGGTGAACTGGGGGGAAGGGGATGCTGTGAGCAATGGTATTTTGCTAATGTAGTCTACTATTTTAAACTGCCTGGTCATCTGATAAACCTACCCATGGGTCAGATGGGTTAGAAGGCCCTTTGTTAGGTACTGGTACGGTGGCTCAGCCAGTAAGAACGATTGCTGATCTAACAGAGGCTCCAATGGTTCCTTGCACCATATTGAGTAGGTCACAGCTGCCTATAACTTGAATTTCAAGGCAGTCTGGCACTTCCTGGCTCTGCAAACCCCTACACGTATGTGCACTTACACACATAGACACAAACACAAATTTAAACAATCTTTTTAAAAAAGAAGCAGCCTATATGATGCACCTGTTTTCCTTGATTTCCCCACTTCCTGCATCTTGACCCTCTGGCTGAAAGTCCTGTTAAGTAGCTCTCTGTCCTCCATGCTAGGTGGCGCTGCCACTTAGTCACTCCACACCAGCACCTCCCCTTATCAATCAGGCTGCAACACATCTTCTTCCCTTGCCAGTCTTAACAGTAGCAAAATTACAGTCTAAGATAGCAACACAAATAATTGTGTGATTGGGGGTCCTCACAACTTGAAGAACTATATTGAAGGGTCGCAGCATCAGGAAGGCTGTGAACCACTGATGTAGGTGGTTAGAGCATGTTTCTACAGCACAAAGGATGTCTTGGTGTGTGCGCCACACAGGGTTTTCCCTTTATGGTCAGATGTGCCTGCTTCACTGTTGGGTAGAGTTCGTATTTAATTAGACTCCTTGCATTTGCCAATGTGGAGCCTGCACATTCAGGGGGGCAGCTTCTGTGTGAGCTGATCCTCTCTCCTTCCCCCCGCCCCTTCCTCTCTTGCCCACTGTGTCCATCTTGAATAATAAAATGGCTCTTTATCAGGGTTTGGCTTAGGTTAGTTTCATGTTGCAAGTAATAGGTATGCTAGCAGTACAAGGCTCACTCCTGACCTTTTTTCCCCACCCTCTGACCCAGATTACTGTGGGAGCCAGTACCTCTTATCCTCTCTACTTGCGATAGACATGTACTAAAATGTGTGGCCAGTGCTACTTCTCTGTCGTCTGTTCATGACCAGATGAGGTGTCTGAGCAGGGAGTGTTAGGACTGAATTTCTTTCTCCTTCAGTTTCTATTGCTAGGGTTTGAACCGTTAGGAAAGTGCTCTACCACTGAGCTCTACAACTAGTGCTTGGTTTTGTGACACAGGGTCTCACTGTGTAGCCTCAGCTGCCTTAAATTGTCCATCCTCTGCCTCCGTCTCCTGAGCACCGGGCTTACTGGTAGGCTTTCTAAATTCCGTGCGTCAATCTCTGCCAGTGTGCTGAGTATCTTGTGCCTAGAAGAAGCAAATTTCTGAGTTTTCCGCTCTTGTTTCCCCTGAAGGACTTGGAGTGGCTGACTGTGTAGAGGGCACAAGATCAGTTGTCACTGTTCCACTTGACACACCTGCAGCAGAGCTGAGCTCAGACCCAGCCCCTGTCACCAGGTCTCCAGGGAGCCCCTCTGCTAAGACCTTTGTTCTTCGTTCTGTGTTGAAGAAACCTGGTAAGCTGTTCCCAGAGAACAGAAAGGTAAGAGTTCCATTTCCTAAAGTAAAGAGTGCAGAGTCCTTTTTGTTTGCTTTAGACCAGTAGTTGAGACTCACCATCACAGTGTGTACAGGAACATGCATTACTCACGGTACTATTCTGGGATTGGTCCTATTTTCATGTACTGTTATAGTAGTATTCAGAATTCAATGTAGGGAGATGATACAAGTCTAAAAGTTCATGTAAAGTATAATTAACTGCATTACCAAATTAGTTTGTGATGAGTGCCTCAGCCTGTGACCTATCTGTTCCAAACACTTAAGTCTAACTCCTCTCTTGAACCAGCCATCTTTCTGTGAGTGCTGCAACCCAAGACAAGAGGGGGCTGCTGGGTGGCCTGCTTGAGTGCTTCCTCAGTACCTTTGGCATGTAGACAGTAATAGTGTGTTGTTTGTTGTCCATATCCACCCTTCTGGCGAGGGAATGTGTGTTTCCCTGGAGGGAAGACCAACTCTGTGATTAGGTGCTGATTAGGAGGCTTGTTTGGGGCAGAGCTACTCAGAGCAGTTCTTGGGGTAGTTATAGTGTGGAATCTGAGCGGGCTCAACACCACGGCCTGGCAAGGGGCTCTGCGTGAGGCTGGAGTGTAGGCGGTGACTACAGAGCACTTAGATCCACTGCAGGCCTGCCTCTCTTGCCAGGTATGAGTTTATCCCATCCCTTCTCTGTACTGTGTCCTCTGTAGTCTTTTGGATATACACAGACACAGACTTCCTTCTTAGTTCTTCCTCAAGAATATGGTCACTAGGCAGGAATGTCCATGCTTATTAAAGGGGCTGGTCTCATACTTCAGGCAAAGCCCCTGGTTCATATCATTTACTTCGTGTTCTTTTTATGTTAGTGCAGTCCTCAGGCTCGGGCCTGATCTGCCACCTGATAAAATACAGTAGAAATTTAGTACTTGAATCTTTCTTAGCTCAAACATTAGGTGACTTTCACCCATACTCAGAGATTTCTTGAATTTTTCCCTACAATACTGTTTATTAAAATCTACAAGCTGGGGCTGGAGAGATGGCTCAACAGTTAAGAGCACGTCCTATTCTTAAAGAGGACTTAAATCCAGTTCTCAGCACCTATGTGGCAGCTCCAGGGGGTCCAGTAGACAGCTGACACACGTGGTACACGTATATACACACGGGCAAAACATTCATACACTTAAAATAAAAATAAATATTTTAAGAAATAATAAAAGATGAGAGAACCTGGTTTTTTTCCCTTGGGCCTTTTCAGCATGGTGTTCTAAACCAAAACAATTAAGAAAATAAAGGTACTCTATAAAAACGTTTTCAGCAGTCTTATTCTTTTTAGTGACTTTGTGTATTATGAAAAAAGGAAAATCTTTGACTGGTGATTATTTTGATTAGGAACACAACCTCTGCGACGGTGGGGCTCGTCTACTCCCAAGTCCTTCCAGCTACTGTGAAGAACAAGGAACAGGTGTGTTACTTTGGGTTTGTTTTTAAGCTAAGGGTATTATTTTGTTCTCGGAAGCCATATATAGTGCATCGGGTTCCTGCCGGTCTGCTGTTGCTTCACTGCTTCTGAGATTCCTTGGCAGTGGAAAGAGGGTAAGGAGGTGGGCAGGTGTCCTTGGAGAGGCTCATGATTGATTTGGGGCTGAGTGTGTGACTCAGTGGTAGATGAACTCCCTGACATGGATGGGGTCCTGCCTAGGTTTAACCCCCAGCACCACACAGCCACAGAGAGAAGTGATGTCTTTTTGCCTGCGAAGTTTTACTCAACAGCAACTTGAAGAGAACTTCAGATGCTCCGATTTTATTAACAAAGTCAGTACTGTTTTAGTTGAGAGTGTGGTTTTCTTCCATTTGAATATTCTCTACAAGTTTCGTTATTATACAAATAGCAGCTGAATATCCCATATTCAAACATGCTAGTAAATGCCTTCTTGATAAGAATAACAGCTTAGGTTTTGGTTTTTGTTTTGTTTTGTTTTGCTTTTTTGTTTGTTGTTTTTAACATTTTCTCATTTATTGTTTATAGGTAAGGAAAACTCTAAAACACCAGATTATCTGAGTCAGAGGAAGAGGAAGAGAGTTACTTTTGGAGAGGATTTAAGCCCTGAAGTGTTTGATGAATCCTTACCACCCAATACACCGCTGTGTAAAGGAGGAACACCTGCCCGGCAAAGAAGCGTAAATGCTCCTAGTCCCCTGCAGTCACCAGTTGGTTTGCAGTTACTGCAGCCGAACTTTGATGACCAGGAGGAGAATCTTGTAAGTGCTTCTGTTTCCAGTACGGTTCACAGTATTTACATGAAAATTGTTACTTGAAATTATGAGGTAGGCCAGAGGACATAGCACGTTTCAATCTCATGTACATTAAAAAAGATTTTTTTATCAATTACATTTAGTACTTTCATGGGCTCTTAGCGCTGTTGGCTGTAAGATATAACTTTTTGTATCACTAAAAATGCTCAGCTGTCTAAGACATTAATGTATGAAAATTAGCAATCTTGGAAATGAAATAATGTATTTGTAAGATTGGGGAAAAAAACACACAGGGGTAGACACGTTTTAGTAAACCTTCAAACACATTAATTAAAAAAAAAAAAAAAGAGAATGAAAAATGACCAGAGTCAGTAAGGAGAGATAACATTACCATTTACTGAAACGTGTTCAAGGACAGTAGTGCCTCATCAACAACTCATGCTGTCATTTTAGCAGCTCAGAAAAACCAGATACAATCTTTGAAACACAAAGACCACCAACCATCAGTCAAGCAGGAATGCATTTGTTCCAATAAAGTGTGGGCAAATGGGTAAGAAGAGGCAATTTCCTCAAATGGTCATTTTTTTCTGTGAATGAACAGTAGTTGCTATCTCCCTGCCGATTATGTAGGAAGGCTTTGAAATCTTACTTGTTTTGTCATCTTACCATAAATTTCATTGAAAAACATCGTAATAACTAGATGGTGTTTCTTGACGATTTTCTTTAATTTGCTTTGTAGACAGTGGGATTTTAAATAAGCTGAAAGTAGTTTGTCAGTGGTTAGTATGACCCCTTACTGGGGCTGGCTGCAATTGGCAAATATGTTTGCATTGTGACCATTCAGTGCTAGAAAGTTATCTTTGTTTCTTAGACCTTTTCATTTTCTATTGATTTTATTTTCATTTTATGCTAAAATTCCTCCTAAAAAAAGAGGACACATCATTTACATATTCATTGGATTTAAGGGTATCTAATTTGTCCTTTTTCCTTTGCTTAGGAAAACATAGAACCACCTCAGACACCGATTGCAACTCTGAGTCCTTCTAAACCTTCATTCTCTGATACTCTTCCAGGTATTATTTGTGCTTACATTTTGTTGGTGTGTGTGTGTGCGTGCGCGCGCAGGGGATGAGAAGACATTATCTGTCCTGTGCTGTCACTCTCTGTCGTTACTCCTTTGAAACAGGATCTCTTACTGAATCTGAAGCTAGGCTGGTGTCCAGAAAGCCCTAGTAATCCTCCTGCCTCCACTCTCCCATAGCATTGAGATTATAGGCATGCGCACAGCCTTGCCTAGAGTTTACTTTGCTTTTTTGAGACATTTGTCATTAGTATAGAGCTTGCTCCTTAAGCTAAGATAGTTGTCTGGCAAACTCTAGGAATCTGTTTAGCTCTGCCTCCTAGCACTGGCATTATATCTCTTTTAAAACTTGTTCTTTTTATTTTTACATTAGATTTACTTATTT
This sequence comes from Acomys russatus, assembly GCF_903995435.1. NCBI lineage: Eukaryota > Metazoa > Chordata > Mammalia > Rodentia > Muridae > Acomys > Acomys russatus. Next base: position 10,494,662 of record NC_067154.1, on the reverse strand, counting down.
TATATATATGTGCCTGTGTTTATATATGTATACCACATGCATGCTGTACTTGCAGAGCTCAGAAGAGGATGGCAGATTCCCCCTGGGCAGGCAGCTGTAAGCCTTCCAATGTGGGTGCTAAGGACTGAACTTGGGTTCCCTGTAAGAGCAGCAAATATTCTTAATTGCTGAGCCATTTCTCCACCCCCAATATTTGGCTTTTTTCTATGGGTTCTGGAGACCAAATTCAGGTCCTCATGCTCAATGAGCACTTTACCACTGAGCTACCTTCCTAGCCCCTTAATTCTTGTTTTTCGCACATAACACTTAATCTCTTCATTCTTACATTTTTATATGTGGTGTAACCATATGTTCTTGATTTTAAGAAAACCAAATAGTATTATGTGAGAAATTACCACTTCTTTCTGTTGCAAGCCTCATACTTGATAATCACCCACATTTAACTTGGTTTTCTCTCCTTCAAGTTGATACACACAGTGCTGTTGATCTTTTAGCGTGTTAAGGATCAATAATAGAGTTCTATCTATATTTGCACAACTGACATAATTTGGATTGTAAGGACCATTCCTAAATGGCTACAAGTTTTACCCACCATTACCTTGCCTTTGCAGTGCATATACCTCCCAAGTATATGTTTTTTACAATCATGATACGACAAAGATTTTTTTTTCCTGATTTTTGTGACATACCAGACTAAGCTGACAAAGCCATAGTGTGAGTACGTGGATTATGAACTTTTATTCATGTGTCCTCCCTTCTGAGACCCTTTGATGTCTTCCTATTGGTACAGCCTGGGTCTGTGAGCATAGAATCTAAAGCTGTAAATTATTGAGTTACAGTAGTCTACCATGTTCTAAATTCTGAACATATTACACTGCCCTTCATTTGTGTCACTAAAAACGTCAAGACATGTCTAAGGTACACTTGTTTCCTTAGTGTTTATTCTATTATTGTACTCATTTTGTTATATTTAGTAATGTGAAGTCTTCTAAACATTGCTCTGGATTCATTGCTCTTGTTAATTTTATCTAATTATATTTAAAAGCAACAGTGACTTAAAAAACAGTATGCAGTCTTTAACCATGTGATTTGTGTTAGTTTTGTACCAAGACCCTAATTTTGCTTGTTTCTTGGTTATTAGGCACTGACACATGCAGTACTTTAAATAACCACAAAGAAAAAAACTGTGGTGTTGGTAGACCAACACAGACTTCTCACAAAAGACAGGTAAGTACTTATATTAATTTTTCATGTTCATGGTAATGGAGAAAAATCTTGCTCTGATGAGTGCCTTTAAGAATTAATACTTTGTCTTACTTGGGTGTAACCCAGAGTCATGTCTTGCTGGTTTGATTTTAATTCTACTAGAAGGACATCCACTAGAACAAGAGCTTCTCTTCAGAATTGTGTTACTATGGAAGGCAAGCTACTTTGTTAACTTAGTTTTGGATCTATATGGCTGAATTTTATTGTAAATGTGGAAAAGATGTGCATATAATTAAGAGCCAAAAAGTAACAAAGTACATGCCTTCTCTTTTTGTGTGTGTTTGTTTTTTGTTTTTTGTTTTTTTTTTGTTTTTGGTCTTGTTTTGTTTGTTTGTTTGTTTGTTTGTTTGTTTAAGACAGGCTTTCTCTGTATAACCCTGGCTGTCTTGGAACTCACTCTGTAGACCAGGTTGGCCTTGAACTCACCTGCCTCTGCCTCCTGAGGGCTAGGATTAATGGCCTGCACCACCCCCGCCCAGCTAGTACAAGCTTTCTTGAACCATGCTTTAGTTTGTGTTCAGTGGTGGCATTCAACTTAAATTGTATCACTTCCATTGACTACAGCTCTTTTGTTTTGTTTATTAAGTTACATGTAATTGGATTTTTGTCTATTGCTTTGTATGTCAGCATACGTATACTGTTGGGCATTCACCTGGCTGAGTGGATGAAAATCCTGTATTCTAGCCTAAGTTATTGTCCATGACTTGTTATAAGGTAGTAACAGTTAAGTAAATGCCTGATGAATTAATAAGCTACTAGTTCTTAAATCACTTACCTTCCTAATACAATATCCTTCTGAATCTATGCTTGATAAGTTGAGCAGTGATAATTCCCTCTTTTAATTTGGGTTAATGTACCTCTAATGGAACATGTATAAGTAGGTAGGTGGTGTGGCTCAGTGATAGAACAGGCACTATCTGGCTGTTAACACTGAGCGCTAAAGGTGGGGCCAGGCAGGAAGGGCCTATCCTAGGAAGAAAGGCTAAAGTGAAACCTGGGCTGTGGAATGCAAGGGGACTACCATGCTTTATGTGTCCTTGCTTTGATTTCCTTCATAGCAGCTGATGAGCTCTGCAGAAGAGGACATTTGCAACTCATATGCTGCAGGAGCTAAGCCCTGTAAAGAGAAGAACTCGAACAGGAGGAAATGTCAAGAACGAAAGTGTACAAGCAAAGCACCTCCTAAAAAGAAACAGGTAAGGCTGATTTTCACAGTGTAATATACATGGTGTGCCCTGTTTCCTCAGTGTGTGGTAAGGAAGCGTGGAAGTAGTGATATGTCCGTGTCTTCTTTGTGTGGTCAGAGGAACATAGGAGGAGCTCTGCTCTCCTAATTAGCTGAGGCTAGGCCTGCCTCTGCTTCATCTTTAATGTGCACCCAGCTCAGTACACAATAGACACCTGGAACTGCTTCTCATCTGAAGTAGTCTACCTTTTTTCTTTTCTCTCCTTTATCCCCTTTTCCCCCGTGTTTCACTATGTAGCCCAGGTTGGCCTTGGATTCACCATCTTGTCCCTCAGTCTCCCCGTGCTGGGAATTTAAGTGTCATGCCCAACTCTTAAAATCCTTCATGGATATTCATACCTTTTTTATTAATGCTTATGATTCTGAGAAGAAAGTTGCATGGGTATCTTGTTTTGTCATTGTGAGAGCCATGATCCAAAACACAGGATGGCTCCATCTTCAGCTGTAGGTCTCTTTCAGGCATGGGTTCTAGGCTTGGTTAACCGATAACTATTCAATACCAACAATTTATTTGTTTTCACTCTGGTTGCTTTATTAGTTCTCGCAGGTCAGGTCCAGCCATACTAGCCAATCTGTTAAGCAAACATTCACCAAACTTTGCCTGTTATTTGTAATGATGACAAAATGGCTGTCAGAAATAAATGGCTGCAGGACTAATCTTCTATGGAGGAGTCCACATGCTTCCTGCGCTCGGAGCTGCTCCAGAGTTTACAGCTGTACCTTGCCAGCATGATGCTAGCAGCCTGACACAGAGGGTGCCTTCAGCCCCTGCGTCCTTGAACTCTGCTTGCAAATGGTCATCTCGTAGAGGGATGATGGGTGAGCCAGCTGCTAGTGGACTTCTTGCCACAGAGTCTCGTCTCTGTGTCTAAAGAAAAGACTGAAAGCCACTCCCTCAGGTGTGTCACTGTGGGCTTAGCATACAGTTAACCAGTTAGCTAGCCACACATCTTAGCATATATAGTCCCTAGAATTCTACACTCTGCTCTTTTAAATAATATGCTTTCTGGTGACTTCATAAGCACCATGGTTATTAATGACCAAGTTTTAAAACCAAGTCTTCTTGACTTGTAAGTTTATCCATCTGCCTATTGGACATATCTTCTAAAACCCTTTAAGTCAACATTTCCAAAGTTAGTCAGTTTCACCCCTAAGGAAACCCACATAAAACATTCCAGGAACTTCTTTCTTATTCCACAAAACAAAAAGGGCTACTTTTCCTTAATTGGCACAAATACCACTAAGTTATGAAATTCAGAAGACATTGTAAGTTTTCCTGATTTATTTTCTAAGACTTAGAGAAAGGATGAAAGATTATCTTGCTTTAAAAGTATATTTGTGTTCAAAGGTATGCATATCATTTGTTGAAAAAAATTTTTTTTACCTATACCTATAGCTTTAAGAAGCACAGTTATAAGTAATGCATATATATATATATATATATATCTTCCTAGCAAATCAGCGGCCAGAACATTCAGGAAGGTCTCAACATTAGATTGCCCTAATCCCTTCCAAGACCCTACTTGATTAATGTAATTGATATAATATAAGCAATAGAGGTAGAATAGCAATGAGGAAGGAAGGGTGTTAAGCAACAGATGACAGCCTTCAATGAATTTCTAGAAGACGAGGCAGATGGGAACATGTTGACGGGTAGAAGAGGTGGAAAGATTTACAGTTCAGAATGTGCTAGGGAAGGAACTAGAGGGATCTGGGAACCAGCCTGCTTGTGGGAATCCCAAGAGACTCTGGCCCAGAATTGGCAGGTACAATGGATGAGAAGCGTGAGGAGCAGTACTGAAAAAAAGATTAATTGAAGTCTTATACATGGAACAGTCTGCACCAGTTGGCATGCTATCCCCCTTTCCCAGCCTGATGTTCAGACCAGATGTTGCCATCTAGGTTAAACCCCATTCTGGCATTTGTAAATTCCCACAATCTTGACAGCCGTCTCTTGTCCTAACACAAAGCCTAACAACTGAGACTCTTAACACTGCACAGCCTTGCCCTGCCCCACCCCACCTGACCACACATGAAGTTCTCAAGGAAAATTTCCATCCAGCAAGGAGACTGAGCTAGAGCATACAGGAAACTGATATCATCAATCTGTCTGTTAATTAAGAATCGGATTATAAGATTATTATTATTACTGCAATACTAATAAGTTACAAACAAAACGAAAACCTGGCCTCGGAGAAGTCAGTTATGGACTAGAAGAAATACATATACTTGGTTAGATTTGAGAAATTAAGGAACGGATTCTATAAAAAGAGAACAGAAAGAATAATTGTAAAAGTGGAAATGTAAGGGGTTGCAAGTGGTGCTCAGTCTTAATCTGACTTCTCATGGCCCTACTGAGCTACTGATCTCCACAAGGGGTCTATACCTTGGCCTTGTAAGAAAACAAATGGCCACAATGCTCACTGTGTGTCACCCACGCCACAGCAGACATGCTGGCATTCCCCTAGATTTAGAACAGCCCCTCCAGTGTTGCATGGAATGCTGTCAACTCAGGGGAATGCTGCATCTTAGTCCTGATACATTTGTATACTTCCAGCAGGCAGATTCCCAACTACAGGTAAAGGCACTGTTTCCTCAGGGTCAAGAGGATGGGCTTTGCTTTAGTCTCTGTTGTTGCTGTGAAGAGACACCATGACCAAGACAACTCTTATAAAAGAAAGCATTTGATCGAGGCTGGCTTATAGTTTCAGAGGCTTAGTCCATTATCATGACAAGAGAATGGCAGCAGATACGCAGACATGGTACTTCAGAATAGCTAGGAGTTCTACATCCGGGGCAGCAGGCAGCAGGAATAGCTAGACACTGGACCTTGCTCGAGCTTTTGACACCTCATAGCCCACCCCCAGGAACACACTTCCTCCAACAAGGCCAAGGGGCCTACTACTTTCAAACAGTGCCACTCCCTGTAGGAGCCATTTTCATGCAAACCACCACAGCCAGTGCTATCAGCAAAAACAATTTCTGGTTTTGTGGGCTCTTAGGCCTCTTAAGGGCTTGCATCTGTGAAAATCTGCATCTAGCTGATGAGCTTTGGAGTCCCCTAACGTAGAAGAAGCCCATTGCGATTGGCCTGCAGATCATTGGTAAGCTCAGGAACAGCTGTCTGGAAAAAGCCTTAATGGGGTTCCAGTAAGGAACCTGGCATGTGATATCAGGCTGGGTGGAACACAAACATGCCAGCCTTGAGAGCAACTGTCCAGCAAGTATTGGGCGCAAAGATACAGGTGGTGCTTGAGTCCTTGACCTTTTCTCAAGCAAAATGCTTGTAGAATTCCAAACTTGGCCACAGAGTCCTCGTAAGAGTGATACCATGACTTCTTGTTCTGTCTTTCCTCATTTAAGTCATGTTCCCTTTTCATTTTGTTCACATTTGAGCCTTAATTGGGGGCTAGTCTAGTGCAATGACTGTGCCATCATATAGCAAATAGGAAATAGCTATTAAAGAAGGGGAAAAAAATCTAAAAGACTACATCTAAAGGAAAGCAACAAAGAATCACTATAGAAGGCATTAAAAAAGGGAGAATTCATGTCTTCTGCCTTGACTCCTGACACCAGGGTTGGCTACAGTGGCATCTTCTGATACAGGTCTTCATGTTACTGTCTCTCATTATAATGTCCAGGAGCCACATCTCAAACCCATCATGGTACATCTCAGATGGTTTAATGGGTGTCTGCACTCTGATCTGGCTTTTTAAAAGAGCAACAGCAGAAAAGTAATAGGGAGAAAGGCTTTGTAGTTGTTGAGTCCTGTCCATTATATCTACAATGGTAGGTGGCAGGTTGTGGGAATACATCAGTATGTTTTTGTGCTTGTTTCATTGTTCATTGGTCATCATTGGTTGAGAAAAACCCATTCTGGAGTTGTTTACTTTAAAGATCAAATCCGTTTCCACCACACTCCTCCCCCACATATATGTAAGTGCACATGTGCAATATATAACTGTAGTTAGACTGGAGAATAAAGGAATTTCCAAAAAATAGAGTACAAGAAAAACTTATCATAGGAGAGTTGGATAATCAATCCAAGAGATTTCACTAGAGCTCAGAAAGAAAGGAGGAAATTTTAATAGAAGAAATATAGATAACACTTCTCAAAATTGAAGAGAGGGCTTTTCAAACTGAAGGAGCCTGAGACTACGTACTGTCTTAGTTCCTCCTCAGTTGCTGTGATAAAACACCGTGACCAGGGTAACTTAGGAAAATGCTTTATTGGTCCTAGGTTCCAGGGGGTTAGAATTTAAGATAGATGGTGGAGTGAAGGCAAGGTGGCAGGCAGTTAGAGACCAAGAGTTCACATCTCCATCTGCAAGCAGGAAGCAGAGAGAGCTAAGTCCAAAGGATGTGTGTCCTTTTAACATCAAAACCTACCCCCAGTGACATTCTTTCTCCAGTAAGGCCTAACCTCCTAATCCTCCCTAAACAGCCACCAACAGGGGACTATGTATTCAAAATCTGAGACTTACAAGAGACATTTCATTCAAATAACCAAACCTGGTACATTAGAAAGGCAGGGCACGGGGATGTCAGTGTGAAACTAAAGAGTATAGGAAAGAAGAGTGGGCTTTGCTTAGAAAGAGACAGTTCAAGTGACATCAGATTTCTCAGAAATTAAAATGTTCCTTGGGCATGGAAGGATACTCATTCTGTACTTACAGGGACCACCTGATCATCATAATTTAAAAAAAAATAAAAAATAAAATGTCTCTCTGTGGCAGGAGTCAACAGAGATTTAGAAATTGGTAGCATACGTTGCTAATGGGACAAAAAGGTGCACTCAGTTTTCTCTGGGTGATGCAGATCTGTGCAGAGGTGAATTTGAGAAGATCTGGCTGAATCTAATATTCATTTACCCTTTAACTTAGCATTCCTGGTTTTAGGAATGTCTCAAAGATCCAAGGACAAAAATACAAAAAGGTATGTGTCCAAGGTCATTTATCATATCACTGTAAGGCAGAAACCCAGTGTCATCCAATATGAGGCTTGACTGATAAAGTAGACTGTCCACGAGTAAGTAATATGACAAAGCTGTAGAAAATAGTGAAGAAAACTTCCATATGCTGCTATGGAGTGATGCCAGAATATACTCACATACTTAGCACAAAAGGTAAGTTATAAACTGTGTATAAGAAATAGCTATTGCTTCTCTGTTGAAGTCACATTTTCAAGTAGCATTTGAAATGGTCTCATAGAGGAGATTAAGTCAAAATGAGGTCATTGAGGATGGGCTCTAATCAATCTAACTTGTTTTTATGAGAAATAAAAATTTGGATATAACACCAGTGATGCTTGTGCACAAAGGAAAGACTATGTGAGGACTCAGGAGGCCATCTGCAAAGCAGAGAGTTAGGATAAACCAGCCAGCACCTTCATCTCGAATTCCAAGCTTCCAAAATAGCAAAAATAAAGTTAGCTAGCTGTCTTAGTCAGGATTTCCATTGCTGTGAAAAGACGCCATGGCTATGGCATCTTTTATAAAGGAAAACATTTAATTGGGACTGGCTTACAGTTTCAGAGGTTTAGTCTATTAGAAGCATGGCAGCGTGCAGGCAGACAAGGTGCTGGAGTAGCTGAGAGGTCTACATCTAATCTGCAGATAGTAGGAAAAGCACTGTCTGCTACTGAGCCTGGGCTTAAGCACCTGAGAGCTCAAAGCACATCCTGGCAGTGACACACTTTCTCCCACAAGCCATGGCTACTCTAGCAAGACCACACCTCCTAATAGCGTCACTCCCCATGCGCCTAGCATTCCAACACATGAGTCTATGGGGGCCATTCCTATTAAGCCTGTATACCACTCAGCCTTTGGTAACTTTGGTAGGTTGGTTCTAACAGTTATCTAAAAAAACAAGAACGTGTATATATTTATGTAAACATGCAAAACAAAGTGTTAATTTCTTTTAAAAAAAAAATCAAAAACAAATTATCTGGATGAAAGCATTTGTCACCACACTCTGGGACCTGGGGAAGACAAAAATCAATCCCCTCAGAGTGGTCTGTTAGCCTACACACACACACACACACTCACACACTCTCTCTCTCTCTCTCTCTCTCTCTCTCTCTCTCTCTCTCTCTCTCTCTCTCTCTCTCTCTCTCTCTAATTTAAAAGAAACAAATGAGCTAGGCATGGGGAGGCAGAGGCAGGCAGATCTCTAAGTTCAAAGCCAGCCTGGTCTACAAAGTCTAGGACAGCCCAGGCTACACTGTCTCAAAAAAAAAAAAAAAAAAAGTAAGCTCTCTATCCTATAGAGACTGGTAACTGGGATAGGAAAATGCATGTTAATTTTTAGTTTTGACTTTGGAACTATGCACGTTTTATACATGGCTACAATCAAGAGAATTCTTTAAAAATTACAATCAAAATGAAGCAATTTTGCTGTATCAGCTTTGTGGCTTAACCTCCTTAAAAAGCTTTTAAAGCTAGAAATTTGAATATGTTACTATATACTTAAAGAGTAACAGTAATTATAAAGAAACTTTGAAATATTCATTGATAAGTATAAACAATATTTATTGTCACTAAGAACTGAAACTTCTCTATAAGACAAAAGATTGTAGATCAGAGCTTTTAAAACTAAATTTGGAGCCCGGTGGTGGTGGCAGCAGCACACACTTTTCACTCTGGAGGCAGAGGCAAGCAGATCTCTGAGTTTCAGGACAGCCTGGTCTATCAAGCAAGTTTCAGGACAGCCAGGGCTACACAGAGACCCTGTCTGGGGGAGTAGGGTAGAAAATTTGAAGTTGAAGTATCAGTATGATTTCATTGATATTTGTTATTGAAAAGAATTTTCTAGCCCTTCCCATTGATAATCAAGAAGACCAAGTATCCCTGCCCCCACTGCCATGCCTACCTGCCAGTTAAAAGAGACTTGAGTCCCATGGAGAAAAGGATTCTCAAAGTGACAGCAACATGTAGAAAGTGAGCCTGGGTCTGTACTCAAGTGCAGTCAAGGAAGCTCATACAACTGGGGCCTTATTAAAGAAGACTGTTCTTACAGAACGCTGAAACACAAGGGCAAGGTAGGGAGAATTGTGTACATGTGTAATAATGTGTTGTCTTAGAAGTGCACTGTCATTCCAGTTCACTTTTCTGGAAATGGAGAATAAAGCCTAAGCTCCACTTCAGGTAAATAAAATAGTTGAGTTTTTACCTCATGAGTGAGAAATGGTCATGAGACCTGCTAAAATAATTACATAAATTGATGGGACAGCAAAAGCAAGATTCAGCAACAGATGAGGTGTTGTAGAGTAGGAAAAAATATATTCAGACTACATATGATAAAGGATCCGCAAAATATTTAAGGAACCCAAAAGCAAGAAATAAGCCCAACTTTAAAAATGGGCAAAGGACCTGGATACTGCGTCCCACAAGAGTGTACACAAACAGCCAACTGATACATGAAATGGTGCCCAGTAGTACTAATTGTCAGGGAGAGGGTACTCAAAATGATGAGCTGCCACATCACACCTGTTGGCCTGGGTGTTGTAGAGTGACAGTGGGTTCTGTTGAGAATCTAAAGAAAGGTAGCCATTGTGGAAGACATGTGGCCCAGCAGTCCTGCTTCTGATTCTAAGAAATAAAGTCAGCTTGTCAAGGGGATAGCTGTGCTTCCAAGTTTATGTTTTGTCATAATGGCCAACATGTAGTTAGCCTTCGTATACCTGGAAGGACGGGTGAGAAAGAAGATGTATTTGGACACCATGCAATACTGTCTGCTCACGAGCTGCTGTTGTTTGCAGCAGCATGCGTTGAGCCTGTGTGATGTTGTGCTAATTGAGATTAGCCAGACACAGAGAAACTATTGCAGTGTCTAGCATGGGATTTTAAAAGATCCGAATCAGAAGTAGTGAGTCAAATGGTGCTGTGTGTGAAGGCTGTAGTTTAGTTAGTGTCGACTGGGCACTGTTTACCAGGCATAGCGAAACATACTTCTAATCCCAGCACTTGGACTGAGGCACGGAGATTGCCACAACTATACTGAGGTCCAATCTGAAAGGAAGTAGGAGTGTCTTCTGAAGTAAACCACACAAGGTTTCCATGGTAAAGAGCAACTTGGAAATTCCTGATCACAGCTTAAATGTTCTCAACAAAGAAAGTATGTAACAGATCTGTTAGTTTGATTTAATCGTTGTAAGATATATGTGCAGTAGAAAATAGAAAATCTATCTAATACTGCTTACTATAAAAATAGTCTGTAATTATTACAGCAGCATTACCTAACCCCTATCAAACAATAAAAGACACACCTGTTTTACTGTAGAATAGCCTCATTTGACCTGGGACTAAGCAGAGAGTAACCCTCTAAACCACCCTTATCACTCCCAGCCCCCATCCCAGGCCATCTGCTTTAATCATTCCTATCTGTGCTACTTCCCGTCCGTAATCCCAAAATACTTGGTAATGTTCTTCATCTGGGCTGCTTTTCTCCATCCAAGCCGATCCGGCCATGTGCTTCTCTCCATGCTAACGCATCTTGACCTCCTCTTCCTGGTTTCTCTGCCTGTACCTGTCTCTTTCACAAGAGCTTCCTGTCTCCAAAGCCCTCTAACCCTCTAACCTCAATATCTCTCTCTCTCTCTCTCTCTCTCTCTCTCTCTCTCTCTCTCTCTCTCTCTCTCTCTCTCTCCTGCAAAATTCCAAGCTTCTACATTTATAGTTAACCAATCAGCTTTAAATAGGTAGAGCAAGGGTTCATACAGCAAAGACAGACATACTTGAGAATGTGCTTGTCTGGACAGCAGCCACATCTTGGGGGCCAGTAATAGCATCAGAGTGCATAGCACCAGACTCAGCCCCAATATGGATGTATATGTCAAAAAATTACATTGTAGCTGGGCGTGGTGGTGCAGTTGAGAGGCAGAGGCAAGTGGATCACTGAGTTCGAGGCCAACCTGGTGTACAAAACAAGTCCAGGACAGCCAAGGCTACACAGAGAAACCCTGTCTCGAAAAACCAAAAAAAAAAAAGTGTGGTTTTAATTTGTCAGTTACACAGATTGTACCTGTTAATGCTTGTCAAAACTTAGTCTAATCAGTCTTCGGGGACCTTGTGACCATAGACACCATGACCACAGTCACCGAAATCCAGACTTCAGATACTTCTATGAGACTTACTCTCAAATAAGTGGTATTTTAAGGTCCTTCCACCAGAACCCAACAGAGTAAGAGAAACTCAGAGCTTTACCAAGTAGGTTGTATTTAGGCTTGATTGGGACCCTAAATTGAGCAGCAGTAGGAGGGTATGTAGTGACGACCAGCTAGAGAAGTTCAAACGAAGGAGACAGGGAAAACTGCTAAGCTGTGGGTATTTAACTTTGAGATTACTTTTAGAAACACGCTGTTGTAAGGAATAAGGAAGGGTCCCAAGGATCTAGTTCTCCTTAATGAGGACTCTTGACAAAAACTAATAAAAGAACAGCCAGTATGTGAATGCAGCCAGGAGCCTAGAAGCTGAACCAACCTTGCTGTTCCCAGGTCACATGGCTTCCCCCAGGGTTGGGTACATTTTCGTTCCTGTGCTATAAGGAAGGCATATGCACACATATATATTTAAGTAGATTCCAATTTGGGGCCAGTTTTTAGATCAGGTGATCTCATGGGTAAGATAGCTGCTTAGATGCACTGTTAGGACAGACCTCTTATCGTCTTGCTGGTAAGCCTTACTCACATGTCTTAGTTAGGATTTCTATTATGATGAAACCATGATCAAAAAGTAGCTTGGAAAGGAAAAGATTCACTGGGCTTACACTTCCACGTCACTGTTCATCATCAAAGGAAGTCAGGACAGGAATTCATGCAGGGCAGGAACCTGGAGGCAGGCGCTGATGCAGAGGTCACAGAGCGGTGCTGCTTACTGCCATGCTCCATATGGCTTGCTCAGCCTGCTTTTTCATAGATCCCAGGACCACCAGCCCAGGAATGATACCACCCACAGTGGGTTTGGCTTTCCCCCATCGATCACTAAGAAAATGCCTTACAGCTTGCCTCTTCCAAAAGCATTTTCTTAACTGAAGCTCCCTCCTCTCAGATGACTTAAGTTTGTGTCAAGCTGACATAAAGCTAGCCAGTATGTTCACACTGAGCAGATTTAAGGTAAGCTCAACGAGTTTATCTTCTTTGACATTGATGTTTTTAAAATATATGAGGTCATGGATCAGCTAATTAGCTTGACGGAGCCATACCATACAATATACGTTATCAAAACATAAACCATAGATAACTTTATTTATTTAACAATTTAAATTTTCCTTACAATAATACTTTTCCTCTCTCAAAATAATCGGAGTTTGGAAGAATTAGAATAGCCAGCACCTAGCTCTGGGTATGGCTCAATTCGCATTTGAGCTCCTCTTACTATTTATTCTTTGAGAATTTTTCTCTCAATTTTAAATCTTAAATTTAAAAAAAAAAGAAGAAAAGAAAAAGCCACTAAAAACACAGAGTCTGATTTGTGCTGTTCCTCTGCATCTGAACATGAGGCCTCCCTTGTGGTTTAAACACCCACTGTCCTTAAAGAAAACTGACTTTCCCTCCCCCACGACTGGTCAGTTACAAACAGCTTCCTGCCTAGAGGTGGGACTTGCCCACTTTCCCTCCTTCATGCTGAGATGTTTGCTGGCTTAAACTCCTGCAGGTTTTGTGGGCTCTGTCTTGATAACTGTAGCCTTATTTGGGGTACCCTACAGTGACTCCCACTCTGCACAAGAGGACAATGGGGTATTCAGTTGACATTACTTGGCAGTTAAATGATAGAATTTGAACCCAGAGGCCAAATGTTTCTCTTCTGCAACACATCTGTGAACCCCACCTTAAAATATTTCTTTTCTCTTGGCTTCTACATCCACTGACCAAGCCAGCATTTCCTCATCTAGTCCGTGAACTGTCAACAGATGTTCCATAAAAAAGGAAGTTTAATGGAAAAATATTTAACCCAGCACTTTCCTTATGTGCTTAGAGAGTATTTATGCTGAAAGCTTCTCACCAAATTATATGCTCGATGTATATTGCATATTGCCAAGGGAAACATTCATCTTGTAGCATTCTAAAATTATTTTTGCATGGAATGTTGTATTTGGTTTTGTTTTTACAAGTTATCTATAGATATCTCAAAAACACACAGTTTTGTACCACTTCTGCGTTTTTGAGTCTCATCCTTTATACCATTAATTTCACCTAATTCTTGTAGGCTCGTCAGGGTATGGTCACAGGTGTGTCTGCTAGCCTTAGCATGCAGGAAGCACTGCTTTTACTGGATCCCCTGTCTTATCCAAGGCCCGTGTTAGCTGCTCTTCTCGCAGGGCTGCATATGTCAGTGGCCACCGAGGGTCTATATTGAGTACCTGCAAATACTGCTCCTTTCACTACGAGGCTAGTGTGGAGCATTGTGCTCTCTGTGCATTTTGTCTTGAAGGCTTGTCAGCAGGATGCTGTCTTCTCTGTGCCTGCAGTCGGATGTGCTGTCTGCTGTGGTGACAGCTTGCTTTTAAGCCTGGAGTCCTTAAAGACCACATCTTGGTTACTCTTAGTTCTCACAGCACGTTATCAACTGGCTTCACATGAATTCACTTTCTGGAAGTATTAATTGTCAAACATTTTTGTTTTGTTTGTTTTCTTCAAGACAGGGTTTCTCTGTGTACCAGCCCTGGCTGTCCTGGACTTGCTTTTGTAGACAAGGCTGTCCTCAAACTCAGAGATCCACCTGCCTCTCCCTCCCAAGTTCTGGCATTAAAGGCATGCGCCACCACCACCCAGCTCAAAACATGTTTTCTATTGAAAGTCTGCGAGTATCTTTCATTCCTATTGTTAGTAAGCAGCTTGCTTGAGTTTCAGTATAATGTTTTAATTTGCCTAAAGTTTTTTTTCCATGTGGAACATTTTTAAACAAAACTACTTCTCAGTGCTGGTAGGGCATTCAGAATTAAATATAATCCTGCATTCCATAAGTTGTTAGGCCACTTTTTAAAGTTTTTATGGATATTAACATTTTTTATAAGTCTACTGTCTTATTGTAGCCTTTTTGCCTTTTTTCTTTCTTTTTTGGTTTTGCACGACAGGGTTTCTCTATGTGTAGCTCGGGCTGTCCTGGGACTCCCTTTGTAGTTCAGGCTGGCCTGGAACTCACAGAGATTCACCTGCCTCTGCCTCCCAAGTGCTGGGAGTGGCCTCTTTTACAGTACTAGAGCTCAAACCTAAATAAAGCCTTTTGCATGCTGTATCCATCCTAAGCCTATGTGATCTCTTTAATCATGACTAATTTGTGTATTGTTTGTATTAGTTCATTCAGATTTCTGTTCCCTTTCAGTGTTGGGTAGGCACCTGTTGTCTCCTCAGTGGGCGTAGGAGAGCGCAGCCTCCCATAGCACTTGAGTAGACAGTCATGCTAGATCAACCCCCCCCCCCGGCCCCCATAAGTGTTTTGCCTGTTTGTATGACTACATGTGTGCCTGGTGCCATTGGACACCCTGGGACTGAAGCCACCATGGATGTTGGGAATTTAAGAGCGTTACTCAGAGAAGAGCAGCTTGGGCTCTTAATCTCTGAGCTATCTCCTGAGCCCCTCTATGCTAGATTACTCTTGGGTTATCATGCCTGGTTACAAATCTCATTAATTGGCTTTATCCAACTCCATAGCATCTAGTCTGCCATTTTATTTCAGCAAATTCTCAATGGAAATAAATTCTGTACTTTATTGAGTTTGGATTCATATTTTATCTGACTTTATATAAGTTACCTTTCTGGCATTTGAGTAATTTTTTAAATGGAGTAACTGATTTTAAAGTTTGTTGTTAAAAATAAAACCACAAACTTTAAAAAAACGTTTAACTTAGACATGAATGGGCCTAACCTAACATCAATCTCAAGTTACAATATCTTAATACATATCTTCTCAGGTTTTTAAAAAGTACAGAAAAAAGAAAAGAAGGGCAGGAAAAGGTGTTGATAAATGCTTATATGGGCAAAGAGACATTGCATCCAAGAAGCCACTCCTGAGCCCTATTCCTGAGTTGCCTGAAGTCTCTGAAATAACACCTCTGAATGACTGCACACAGAGGACATGTTCAGGTAACTCACACACTCTCTCTCTCTCTCTCTCTCTCTCTCTCTCTCTCTCTCCCTCCCTCCCTCCCCCCTCCCTCCTTCGCCCCCCTCTATCTCTCTCACACACACACATACCTCTAGCTTATTCTCTCTTTCACCCCTTTTGTTACCACTGTACTCTTTTTCTCTTCCCTTTTCCCATTCGTTTTTATAAATTTATGAATTTGCTGCCAGTAAAGGACTGGTAGTCTGTAGCCTGTGAGGGGTGTAGACGCTCAGAATCTGATAAAATTCTCATCATTTTTGTCAGACAAATTCAGACATAAGATTTGCATGTAACTTGGGAAGATGATTTCTGTTCATCTACTTTTTGGTCCTTAAAGCATTTTGTCACAGTGACTTATATTTGGTTGTACACAGAAAGCGGATAAATGCTTGCTTATTAATATGTAGAGTCGAAGAGTTAACACCAGAGATGGCAAAGCAGAAAGCATTGCCTTGTAACGTTTCCTCAGGATTGTAATCTAGAAACATTTATGAGTTGAGCTGGAGTATCTTAAAAGTTGCTTTAACAAGCCAAGACCAGGTTGATTATACCCTAAGATTTACTCATTTTATGTGTGGATGTTTTGCTTGCATGTATGTATGTGACCCATATGTATACCTGGCACCTGCTGTGGCCAGAAGGCATCAGATCCCCAGAACTGGAGTTACAGATGGTTGTGAGCTGTGATAGGGTGTTGGAAACCAAACATCTGCAAGAGCACCAAGTGTTCTTAAGCACTGAGCCATCTTCAGCCCCTATAATGTCTAAGGTTTTTTTTGTTGTTGTTTGTTTTTTTGTTTTGTTTTGTTTTGTTTTGTTTTTGTGAGACAGGGTTTCTCTGTGTAGTCTTGGCTGCCCTAGACTTTTTTAACTTTAGGCTTAGCTATGTTTTATATGTATCTTTCAGCTTTGACCTAATTTAAAACATGTCACTTGAATGACCAACTAAAAACATTATCTTGGGTAATAGGAGAGATGGAATCTAACAGCATTGACTTAGAATTATAAGGACTGAATTCCTCTAGAACAGTGGTTTTTAACCTGTGAGTCACAACCCCCTTGGGGGTCAAATGACTGTTTCATGTGGGTTGCCTAAGACCATCAGAAAACAGATAATTATATTACAATTCATGACCAGCAAAATTACAGTTAGGAAGTAGCAACAAATATAATTGTACGGTTGGGGGTCACCACAACATGAGGAACTGTATTAAAAGGTCACAGCATTAGGAAGGTTGAGAACTACTGATCTAGAGCATGCTCCTTGTCGAGCTCAAACCTTACTAGTGATTTGCTCACCTGTGAAGTACTGTAAACACACAAAGCTACATGTGATGTTCTTGCCTGGAGGATGAAGCTTACTTAGTCAGAAAGGAGGGCCAAGGGCTAGACTCTGTCTGCAATATATTATATGGGAATTCTTAGAAAACGTGACAGCTACACACTTCAAATTACCCAGAATTCTTATTTTTATCACCTTGTTTCAGGAAATCATTGATAGAATTTGGAAAGTGTGATGTGCATCTTTTCAGCTGAATAGGAAATGTCTCACGCTATTAGACTTTGTCGTATAGGAAGCGCATTAGAGAAAAGGAAACTGTTTTAAGACAGCAGTCTCACTTTTGTAGTCTGCAGTTGTGCGCTTTATTAATTCATACGTTGAACACTTGTTTTCTTAACCTATGGACTGGGGCAGAAACAAGGACAAAGAATGACAGATGACAACAAGACCAGTGTGAATTGTAGGCCGTGTAAGTTCTGAAAGCTTAAAAGACAGTATTCAGAGAGCACATTTATATAAGCCAAACAGTGCTTACTTAGTGCTCCTGCACTGTTCCTTCATAATTGAATTTACGTGTGTTTATATGCCCATAGATGACATCAGCGGAAGTGGTGAGCTGGAAGAAGCGCTCTCTCTTGGAATTCCTGTGAAAAGAAAGAGACTGATACCGCAGAAGGAGGATGCCCCTGAGCTGGATCCAGCTTTGGCTCAGCCTCGAGTGTCTGAACTGTGCAGCTGCCCGTTGCCATTCACTGCTGCTTCTGAGGGAGGGCCGAATGCCAGTGCCAGGGACACAGGCAGTGACAATAGCACCAGAGTAGAAAGTGCAAAGGAGCCAAAAATTGAGAGCAAGACCGAAAGCAGCCTTGTGCCTTGTGCTTCTGAGACCCAAGAACACACCGTGTCCAGTGATCCGGAGCCTCCATGCAGTCCTCAGTTCCAGGATGTTTTCAAGGCTGGTGAAAATGTAGAAAATTCTTGTGAGACCCTTGCAGCTCTAGAGAGTGTGAATATAATGTGTGAAGAGGAGAGTGAATACGTGGCTCCAAAGGGGAGTCCACAGTGCAGCCCTTCCACACCTGACTCACAAAGGGAACATAATTGTTCAGAAGATATCCAAGTTGAAAATATAAAAGCATCCACAAGCCACAGTGAGAATGTAGGGAGAAAATGTACAGAAAATGACAGCGTCATGAGTGGTAGAGAAAGGAAACGAAGAAGACACACTATGTATTGTTGTGAGGGTCAGAGTTCAGGCCTGGAACAAAGCGGAACCCCTTCATCTTTCTATGGTGGGGGAAAGTCTGTAGAAATACATTCAGAAAGCTCCCAACTGATTGACGATCTGCCTGACACCATAGAGCAGAGCTTTCAGAGAACAAGCGGGCAAGCCAAAGTGAGGCGCAGCATGAGACTCCAGAAAGACCTGGAAAGTACAGGCCTTGTATGGCTGACTCCAAGTCCTCCCATTCTCCAGAAAACCAAAAGGAGAATGACGATTTGTACCTCTGACAGCAGAGGACTTGAAAGTACATCCTCCACAGAAGAGACAGTATCCTCAGAACAGAAGCCAGGTGCCCTGCCATCCATCTCAGGCAGTGAGAGCCAGGGTGTTGCTTCTTCCACGCTGCCTGGGAAGAGGAGGAAGAGCTTCTGTGTGCCGACACTCACAGACACTGAGAGTACAACACAGCTACCACGCTGCAAAAGAAGACCCTCTCTCAAGAAGGGAGAAAGCTGTCAATTACCCTGAGGGACCTGGGCACAGGAGAACCAAGGCAAGAACTGACAATTTGACCTGGCATTGGTCCTTAGAGGAAGGGATCCCAGCTTCCTCCTTGCTTTGTCCATCCTATTCAACTGCACTGCCCTGCACGTTTCTAATAAAAATCATTTGAGTTGTGAGTTTCGTCTCTTCTCCCTCCAAATGCTTAGTATGTTTATTAGTCTCTTGTTAGAGCATTCATTTCTAGACCCAACAGTGTGTTTTCTACATTTTTCTTTGTTGTAAGTACCCATTTACCACTGAAGGCTGACTGTTCTGGAACTCATCCTTTAGAACGACTTTTTCTTTTCTTTAGGTTAAATTGAAGACCCACTTTGATGACTTGGTCGTCTACCTCAAATCAAAATTTTCCTTTGGTAATTAAAGGAAAGTGAGGCCCTACATTGAAAATTTTCTTCAGTGACCAGATCCGTTGTTATAAATGAGTATGTACTTAGAAATAACTTTGTAATCATTCTCTCGGGTTGTTCAAACGAGTCACAGGTAATTTAGAATTTAATTCATGGTCCTATTAAATTTATTTTTGAAAAGTAGAAACTTAGAAGTGTTGTAGAAAATTTGTTTACCAACATAAATCATGGTGTTGGTCACTGATTTAAGAGCACTTTCCAGCAGTTGAATATTGTCGCTTGCCTGGTCCCTTTGAGCTAAGCCTTAGCAGCCCCCTAGTCCTGGTGGCCACTATTTAAAAATCTAAACCACCATTTTATGGAATCTGCAAATGGACATAAATCGTCTTATCATTAAACAATGGTCCCAGAAATCCTTTAAATCACTAGCTGTCCTTCAGCCTGATAGCAGAAACAT
Source organism: Acomys russatus (assembly GCF_903995435.1). Lineage (NCBI taxonomy): Eukaryota > Metazoa > Chordata > Mammalia > Rodentia > Muridae > Acomys > Acomys russatus. Next base: position 10,475,173 of record NC_067154.1, on the reverse strand, counting down.
GTTAACAAATAGAGCTCCCTATAAATAACCCACCAGGGGAGAAAGCTCCTGCTGGGCGGCCCATTTCCCCCTCAGAGGTGGAGCTATTTGTTACCGCCTTGGCACCGCCAGGTCTGGAGACCCCGCTGAGAAGGACTGATGTATTTTACATTAACAGGCAAAGTGATCCCCAATTTCTTCTGCTCAATGGTGAATTGTCCAAAACTTCTTTTATCTCTACATGTAAATCATTTGTGGACTTTTCTTTCCCATGTATGTGATCACTAGGTCAGTACCACTGACCAAAAAGATGAAGAATTAACTAGTTTGGAAACTTTTCAGGTTGGGTAACTTTTTAAGGGGGAGGAGGGAGGCCCAAACACACAAGCTTAGAACCATGTTAAATGGTCTTGGGTTTATTTTGCTCTTGTTTGAGATAAAGCGCGAAAGCTATTGATCGCTAACTGAGCTGCATCTGATGGACAACTGTTTACACACCGAGTTCTCATAAAGTGCGGGCTGATTGATTCATGTGTTAATGAATACTTGGTCTCATTTTCTACATTAAACCTAATTTTCTACATTAAACCTAAAATTAGATTCGTTCCAAAATGTGTGGTTATAAATGCTTGGTGTTTATAGGCATCCCTTAGAACAGTGGCTCTCAACCTTCCTAATGCTGCAACCCTTTAATATAGTTCCTCGTGTTGTAATGACTGCCCCAAGCATAAAATTATTTTTGTTGTGACTTTATAACTAATTTTGCTAGTTATAAATCATAAATATGTGTTTTCTAGTGGCTTTAGGTGACCCTGTGAAAAGGTGGTTCCCTCTCAGAGGGGTCATGACCCACAGATTGAGAGCCTTAGACATAATCTATGTCTCACCTGTATCAGAGGCTTATTGTAAAGTTCACTTCTGTGTTTGATTATGCTTGCTGCCTCTACCCCTCTCCTGCTTCTTTTCATCAATGGTAAAATGAAAAGCACTTTCCTGCCTTACTCTTTTTTTTCTAGAAATCTAACCCTGGATGTTTAACTTGGAATGTCTTCCTTGCTTCTGTCCTTGCAGATTCTCATTTCTTCCAGAAGATGGCAGTGTGGTTCCTACGGTTTTCCTTCCACGTGCAACCCTGTGGCCCAGGGTTACTTGTACCTGCTGTTGCTTGAACTTCCCAATATTTTTACTGAGTTCTTATCCGGAATTTATGAGGGTATGTGGAGAAAGCAGAGAGCACATTGAGATGAAGTATAAGCAGTATTCTGTATAGAGAAACTCAGCTGCCGTGCTTCTAGATTGCTGTGCAGGTGTGGTTGATACCTAGACCATTCTGCAGCATCTGTGCTACAGAGTCCATGACTGTCAGTCTCACTGCAGACAGCCCTAGGCTCGGCCTTTCAGCCCTTTGTGGAATTATATATTTGTATATCTATGGCCGTGTCCTCTTGTGTGGATTCTGGAAAGTTCCTCTGATATACAGCTGGCATCTTGGCCTTTCATTTTCTCCCATCCCACATGATACACTCTGTGCGTATTCTTCCTTACTCGTCTGCTCTGACTGGAGCGTCAGGACGAGGGCGCAGCTCTGAGTCGGCAGGGCAAGGACAGTGTGGTCGATAATGCCTGATTCACACTTTATATTGAAAGCATTATTTTTTAAAGTTCAGTTTATTAAAGTAAAACAACTTACTAGAGTTAACTTTTTCTTTTCTTCAATGGCTCATGGCTTTTGTATGCTAGGGGTAGCCTGGCCTGGTGTTTCACGTCTATAATACCATCACTGGGGAGGCAGAGTCAGGAGGATTTTTGTGGGTTCAAAGGCAGCCTAGGACATTTAGTGAGATCCAGGTTTTTCTGATCTGTCTCAAAGAGCCAAAAGAAAAAATATTTCCCAGGCTCAAAGATTTTCTAGACTTTTCATGGTTATATTTCTTGATTCAATTTTCCATCTACTTGGAGTTAGTTTCTGTGTGCCATAGAGGTTCAGTGGCCTTTTGTTTGTTTTAAGTGGAAGTCAGCCAGCATCGTCTGTTGAAAAGCCTATTTTATTCATTGACTTGTGTTGATACCTTTGTTGAAATCGTATGAGTCTGTATCTGGGTCTGTTGGTCCCCAGCGTCACTACATTTTGAAGGCTCTTCCCTTTTGGCTGTGAATTTTATCACCGGTTCCTTATGGGGATGGGGACAGACTAGAAGCCATCTGAAGCAAAGGGTTAACCAAATCTCTCTGGGGCCTTCACCTTACCCAAAGCATGCTCCCTTTTGGAGACATGAGGCAGCAGTAAAAGCATCCAGGGAAAGGGTGGGAGGCCAACTGCCCTGGGTCAGTTCCTGAGCCCAGTGAAAGTTTGCTGTGCTTGACTATAAAACTGTCTTTCCGGGCTCAAAATGTAACCCCAAGACTTGAGAATTGTTTCTTAACATAGGCAAATTTCTCTGCACCAAATCATCCAGGTAGGAAAACTATTAATCACTGACCAGCCATTTATTCAGCAACTACTGTATGCAGACATTGTTTCTAAGTATTTGGATGCTCTGTTTCTCTGAGAAGCATATTGACGATGTAGGGCAGGCTGGTAAAGGCAATCCCCAAGTCAGTCTCCATGGGGCAAGGCTGCTGTGCTTCCCAGGAGGTCTTGAAAAGGCACATTCTGTACAAATGCCCTTTCACTCTCAGTGGTTGGAAGCTGTGTGTGTAGGTGGCTTCATCACCTGTAGGTGTGTGTTGTGTATTTTTTTCCCCCTTCTGTTATGCTTTAACCAGTGAGTACCTCTTGGTGAGGCATAAATTTGAAAGACTAGTACTGAATTGTTGGGATTTGGTTGGTTGGTTGCTTGCTTGGTTGGTTGGTTGGTCGGTCGGTTGGTTGGTTGGTTGGTTTTTCAAGACAGGATTTCTCTGTAGCTGTGGCTGTCCTAGACTCACTTTGTAAACCAAGCTGGTCTCAAACTTAGAGATGTGCCTGCACCTGCCTCCCTGAGTGCTGGGGTTATAGGCACACGTTTCTGCGCTTGCTGCTAGTACTGATTTGAGCATAACAAACATGTAAAGGCATGACTCGACTTCATACACCTTGTAAGTCTCCTGCTGCCTGCGCTCTGTCTCAGGCGGTCTTATTCTTTCTTGCTGGGTTTGAAGGCCTAGAGCAAGTGAAGTTGCTGTTAAATTCAAATAAGTAATTGTGCACGAGCACAGAGCAGAATTTTTCTTAAAATCACTGGAGAATTGCATGCATGGCTTTGATTTGGCTGTATAGACTGACTATAGCATGCTAGGGCCTAACACCTTCAAGTGTGTCCAGTGGGCATTTTTTAATCCTTTTTTTTTTTTTTTTGATTCAGCAGTAGCCTAATTGCTGAATTAAAGAGATGAATAATTCCTGTCATTGAATGAACATTTTTTTCTACCTCTTCAACTGAGGTCAGACTCCAAAAATGTATTAGAGAAGAGATTGGGATTTAGGTATTTTCTGGAAGTTTCTGTGTTTTAGTATGTTAAGCATGATGACATATGAAAAGGTAAAGGACAGTTGAGATTTCCAAGGCCTTATGTGTAAACCTAAGGTTTTGATCTCTGGAATTTCAAAGAAGCTACTAGTCGTTGATTTTTGTAGTCTTAGTCACCCTACTTAAATATACTTTAAGTTTTTCTGCTGCTTTGTGATATTTCATAATCTTACCAGCTTTGATCGGGCACAATCATTTAAAACCCTCACTGCATCTCCAGTGTTCTGATATCCTGGGTATCTGTTGGTAAACAAAGCTAAATGGCATTTCCTTCTCTGAAGGTACCTTAGGTGTTTACAAAACCATTCTTCCAAATGTCTGTCTCAAATAGTGGAATAATTTTTTCAGTATAAAACTGACATCAGACAGTTGAAGTTTCCTAACAGAAACTGAGCGAATGGCTTTTTTTTTTTTTCCAGAAGGTAAGCTGTATGGTTTTCTACCTGACATTTGAGCAAATACTGCATGTCTATTTTCCGTCGTTCGTGCCAGAATTGTCTTGTTTTAAAGTTAAAAACTGAGAATGAAAGCTTTAAGAATATTCCCCCGATTCAAACCTGAAAACCTGGTGTTAGTCTTGGGTGGTTTCCAGTGACCCTCTGCCTCCTCCTTCCTGCCCCCTGTGTCGATTTGGAACTGGGCAGCCATTTTTGTTTTTGGAAGGGAAAGGAGACAGATATAATGAATGGCTTTTATTGTGCAATATTTCAAACTCTCTTGAATGCATTCGAATGGGATGGAAACCGTTCTGCCCTATGTCATAGCCAAAACAAACACAACAGATTCCCTAAACCTGGATGTGTGTTTCTCTCAAATTGGCAGCAGAGTTCAGCTCTCAGGACAAGAATTCGGTTTGACAATTTTTAGCCCTTGTTCGACTAAATATCAGGAGAGGTCACAGCCAAAGCAAATACCACGGGGGAAACTTAATGCACATATTTACAGCTTGCAGGTAACTTCTTTTTTCTTAGAGATTTGTCTTGAATGCATTTGTTGTAATGCTTTTCACCAGACAACTTTTGCTAATATTTTAAGAATGAACTGTCTGATAATACTAACTCCCAATGTAAATAATTCCACAGAGGTCCCTAAAGAGTGATAAATGCTTGAATTTAAGTATTTAAACATTTAGAGACCACTAAGAATCTGAGAATTCTAAGGCCATCAAACCTAGCAAATATGCACTAGAGGCCCCTTGATAGTAGCCTTCTGTGTCCCCCTCCCCAAGATCCCCTCCAAGAAGCATCAATGGTTCCTTTATGAGGCAACCTCTAGCACTGAGTACTGACTCCAGTCACCCCCACTTGCCTTTAAGTACCCCTTTGCCTCCACAGGGAAAAGGTATTGTGCACAGTCGATAATTCATTTTGTAATATGCCATTGCGCCTCATGACCCTGACAAAGTACGTTTATTATTAATCACAGTAATAACTTGGGATTTATGGTTCCTTAGCATCCACAGGTTCTTGGTTTGTGTCTTAAACCAAGACATAGTGGAAACAAACTTGTAAGCCAGGCAGTCTGTCAGGCAAGAAAGACTTCAACCCACCTTTCAGGTACTCCCTCGAAACTGAAAACTAACCCAGGGTTTTGCATAATACACTGGTGTGAGTGGGGAGGAAGGCAATTCAATTGTCCCGCTCAGTCCCTAACTGCAGAGGAATCTCTGCCCGCATCTTGCAGCCTAGCAGTGCACATCCATGCAAAGCTGCTGCTTCCTGCATGCTACCATTTCCAGTTGCATTCCTGCAGACCAGCCCAAAGGGTGTCTTCCAGAGAGATAAATCCCAAAACATTGGGGTTTAGGCTTTTCATGCTTAAGCTGTCAGACAAATGTAATTCTGAGATTCAGAGGCAGGTGGTGGTGGTGGTGAAGGAGGCCTTTAAAATGTCCCTTTAAGTTCTTGGTATCCTTGAGTGACATGGGGCTAATTGGTTTGTTTATCCAAATTTTTACTTATTTTTTAACCCTCTGAGAGCTGTAAGGTTCCTTTTTAATTTTAACTATTCTGGCATTTTAAAACAATTGTCCTCTAGTCAAATTTGAGCCATTTCAACAAGTCCCACTGTTGTCTTTTGCCTCAGAAATGGCTCATCTTCCCTTTAAACAAACAACCTTGTCACCTTAAGCAAGGCTTTGTCCTGGCCTTAGAAATCTTTGTTTGTTTGTTTGTTTGTTTGTTTGTTTTACAGCCCACACTATACTAAAACATATAGGACATCTTCTAAGAAACTGGCCTGTGTTATCCGAAATGCACAAGTTGAGGCAATAACAGGCCAAAAAGTTTGAGAACCCTTGAAGAGGGCTGAATCACTGTCTTCAGCTTTTGCCTCTGCCTGGCACACAGGAACCAGAGGAAGACAGATGGTCGGGATCCTAGGAGGCTGTTCTGTGCAGGTTTAGTTGTATGAACCTTGGGAGTCCACAGCTACAGCCAAGTCCTTGAAGCTCTCAAAAACTACCCAAAATCCTTTCTGTTGCCATTAACCGAATGGTGACTGCTTTGCCATTCTTTAATAGAATGGTTTTGAGGGTGGGAGTTCAGAAAAGGATCCAGAAGGAGCCCTGTTTGCTTCAGAGCAAAGTTGACTTAAATAGCAATCTCTGCTTGTCAACCTCGCATGAGTCCCCAGTGCCTCGGCCATGCAGTAAATGTCCAAGTGAATGTGTCTCCTACATTCCTCCAAGAGAAGAAAACTATCCTAGGCATCCAAACAGGAGGTAGTGTCCCTGTCATACACCCCGCCTGCCCATTTCCTACTCTGCCATCCACCAGCAAAGAACTGGGGCCCCAGGGCCCAAAGCTGTAACAGTATTAAGATGTTTTCCTCAACCTTGTCCCCAGAAAGATTTTGTTTCCAAAAGATTGTTCTCCCCTGGGCATTACATCATGAATTGATTCAGTTCTTGGAGGAAGAAATTGGACAAAATATAATAGATTACCTCTTGGGTAAACATTCTGAGGTGGTTAACTATCCCCATGAGAAAACTAAGAAACTGCTTATATATTACTGTGCTGTCCATTTAACCTTTCCCCTTCATGCAGCTGAGCAGGGAGCTAGCTCCCTCCCCCCTTCTGTAAAGCTTTTCGTTTGAGTGGGAAACATTTATTTCTTTTTTTTAAAGAACACAAGTATTTTCTGTATCTGCTGTTAGTCTCACCAGAGTATGTCAGCAGACCCCAGGGCAGGTTAGCCTGCAGTAGCTACTCAGAGATGCCCTTCTAGGTATAAACTTGGTCACCCAGTGAGCAGTAAAGAAGGAGCAAAGGGAACAACCAATGTAGGGGTGAGTATGTGAGATATTTAGTTTTCTTATTGGGGAGCCCTGGAATATTGCACCCAACAGAAAAGAAGGGAGCACTCCAGGTGCCCAATGGTATTGAGTCCCATGGCCTTGGTGGCCAGCATGACTTCTAAGCAGTCTCCATGACTGAGGAAGAGGATTGAGTTTCCTCATTCTTGAGACCTGGATCTCAGAGAAGGGTGTCGGTCAGCGATGAAATAACTCCCATCCAGTCAATAGTGCAGTGAGAAATGAGGGAGCTGTTTTTCTCTTCCAAGTTCCCAAGTTGGAATAGAGAAGGGACAGGAAGACTTGGCCACAGAGATGGTGGCTCGGACTGAAGGGCTGAGGAACCCGAGGGCCTGTAATACCAGAAAGCCTTTCATCACCAAGTACCCAGCTGGTGACTGGAAGCTGAACACTGTCCAGGGCCCAGTTAACAGATTGTTGGGCTAGGAAGGACTTGGCCAGCTCTGTTGGAAGGGTCTGTGAAAACTGGGTGGGGTGTTGCTTTCCTGAACATCTCAGCAAATCGCAGTTGTCTGTCTCATAAATCTCTGGTCAGATTAGCACAGTCTCCCCGGGGCGCTGCTCCGTATCCCGTTCTCCCAATGCAATCCTTCCGTGGCTCCAGCAAGTCCCTGACTCAGCCTAGAGGGTCCAGCTCCACCTCTGAGCTGCACACCTGAAAGAGAGGTGCATTTCCACAGAGAGGGACTGCTACTATTTTTGCAACTTTCTGTGGGTATGTAATCATTTCAATATGAAAATGATTGCAAAAGAGTAAAGTGCTTAAAACAACAGTCTCAGTCTGTTAGTCTCAGTGACCTCACCAGCAACATGAGATTGTTAATGAGAGTTTGTGGTCTCTGTGCTGGCATGCTCCTCCAGGAGAGAGTGCTTTTCCTGGCATCCGTGAGGTCCCGGGTTTGAACCCTAAAAGCAAGACAGATGCACAACTTGTTTTTGTCAGCCAACACCATGTTACAGGTGTCTGCTGCCTGTGGACAGAGTGTGACTAGAAGGGTGTTCGGCTGCTGTTTGTCTACAGTGCTGTCACTGGGGTAGATGTTTCCCTGTGTGCCTTCACAGTATGTGATTGCACTGTTGTACCCATGTTACAGGTCAAGCAGCTGAGATCTTTAGAGGCCATGGGACCACATGATCCTAGGTATTCCTGTCCAGGATCACAGAGTTCATCTGTAGTGGGGCTGGATTAGGGAGTCCACCTGCCTCTCCAGCCTGTTTTCCTCTGATGTAAAAACTGTCACTGAGAGAGTTAAAGTGTGGAGATGGAACTATGCAGGTAGGTTAGGAATTTTGTGGCGTATCAGACTTGCTGGTGTCAGTGAGACTGTCCAGTGAAGAGCTTCCATCTCCAGGACTCCTAGGGCTTAATCTGCCCCTGCTTCATAGAGGGGGGAGTGGGGATTGTCCTGTCTGTATCTCAGCCCCATTCTACCATCTCCCAAGGCAGTTGCTAGTGTCATTAGTACATGCTGCTGACGGCTGTACAGGGGCTCCTAGCTTAAAGAGCTCCTCATCAAATTCCGGGAGGTTATATGCGTATGCTGGTGTTGAGTACCAGCTCCGACTAAACTATTCCTCCTATCATCTTCTTTTCAAAGCAAGATCTTACTACGTAGGCTAGTCTGATCTTGAACTCATAATCCATTTTCAGGCTCCAGGGTGCTAAGATCCAACAATTTGCCATTTGTGCTCAATCGCTTCTATTCTGTCTATTGAGAACCCTTAGCCTTGCTGTTGTTCTACCCCAGCCATGGAAATAGTGATACCCAAATCTCTTCACTATCCTAAGGGTATCTGCCTGCAGTTTGGTAGGAGTCAGGTTTGTGTGTGTGTGTGTGTGTGTGTGTGTGTGTGTGTGTGTGTTAGCCAAGGATGGGAGAGTTAGGAGGTGCTCGCCAGAGGCTGGCAGAAGAACAGAGTAACCGTTAGGAAGTCCTTCCTGTTCTCAGAGTAATTACGCTAAGCAGTCACCCCTACATCTTGTTGGGCAGGATTCCCAAGTCCAGGAAGAGAGCTGTGAGCAATGGACCACTGTCGCCATTTCTGTTGGGAGGTCCAGGTGCAGCTGGCACTGGCATGGCTCTGTCCTGAGGACTTAGGACAACAAGTGCCCAAGGAGATATTTGCTAAGTAATGACTGCCAAGCAGTGAGTGGAACAAGATTTGAGTTGGCATGTCTGCCTTGAGTTGAGAGGCATATTAAAGCAAAGAGATCTCTCCAGCTCCTTGCTCTGGGCCCTAGGATGCTGCTACCAGGACGTTCTGAGAGAGGAAAAGTCTTCTAAAGAAATTAGCCTTGGCTGGGAGGTAGTGGCGCACTCCTTTAATCCCAGCACTTGGAAGACTGGTGGATCACTGTGAGTTCGAGGCCAGCCTGGTCTACAAAATGAGTCCAGGACAGGTAAGGCTACACAGAGAAACCCAGTCTCAAAAAACTAAAAATAATTAAATAAATAAATAGCCTCACCAGGCACAGTGGTGCACACCCATAATACCAGCACTCAGGGAGACAGAGGCAGAGGCAGGCAGATCTCTGTGAGTTCAAGGCTAGCCTGGTCTACAAAGAGTCCAGGATGGCCAGGGCTACAAAGAGGAAGCCTGTCTTGAAAAAAAAAAACAAAAACATACATACATACATACATACATACATACATACATACATACATACATACACTGTAGAGAGGAAAATACCTAATGCTGACTTCTGGCCTCCAGAAAAAACATACACTATACTCTTCCACAAAGAAATGTATACAATGTGCTCCTATGCAGTTGCCAGTTATAAAGTTGTAGGGTGTATTTTGTTTTTATAATGGAAGACTGAAAACAACCCAGCAATTATATATAATTAGAATGCTTGAGATGAGAACAGAACTGGATACTGTTTTTACAGTTGTGTCATTTGAGGATGAGCGGATAGCTAGTGAGCTGGGGCTGCTTTCCCTAGGTTGCAACCAACCCTCTTGGTTGGAGAGCACTTGTCTGTGCTCTGTGTGCTACATATGTGTGATCTCTGGTATTTTATGTCTGACCAGTGTTTGGTCTGCCCAGCAATCAGTTTACTGCTAGACATAATTGGAATGGACCTATCCACAGTGCAGAATCTACTGGTGATTAACACCCTTGGGACAGTCACTGAGCGGGCAGTACCAGGTAATTAGGTTTCACCATTGCATTATTTCTACAGTGTTCACTTAGCACAGGCATAGGAGTTTTCTCTAACACTATGAGATTAGAAGATGTAAAAATGCATGTGAAATTCCTATTGTAGTACTTGGCATGTGGCAGATACTTGATTCCTTTTGAGCTTGGTGTAACTTTAGAGTGTAAAAAACATTACAAGAAGAGCACAAATAATGTTCACTAATATTTGCCCAAGAATTAGCATTTTCCTGATGGCTTTATAGATAGAGGAATGATGGCTAATAGATATGTAATGACATGTACAGGAAAATAGAAGTGTGGCGGTGGCACACTTAATCCCAGCACTTTGGAGGCAGAGGCTTGCAGATCTTTGAGTTCAAGGCTAGCCTGGTCTACAAGAGAGTTTCAGGACAACCAGGACTACACAGAGAAGCCCTGTAAAAAAACAAACAACAACAACAAAAAAAAAAAACCCAAAGTGTGTGTTGGTGGAGGCTTAGTCTCTGTCTTTCTCTGCTGATGTGAACCTTGTAAAATAAAATAGAAGGCTTGCTGCATCCATCCCTGTAAAAATGCATGCCTCCTGAAGTATCAGACAACTCGAGAGATGATTATTTGTTTGGAGCAGGCTTCCAGTAGTGTGGCTCAGACACAAATACAGCCAGACAGCTTTAACTGAGCACCCAGTTACATGTCACACACAATGGTGGGTACTTTGGGGAAAACTCTCAGCAGTATCCTTAGGCAGGCTTAGTAACCCCTCTATTTCAGACATCAGAACGCCCAAGACTTGAAGGCTTGCATATGCTGCCCAAAGGACCTTAATGAAGTACTAGAAATGGGATTTTGAGCCCAGGTCTTTACACCCCAGTCCTGGTGTTCTTTCCAAAACAGCACTGTTGCAGGTGATGGGTTTTGCTGCCTACTTAACTGATAATCATACTCTATTCTAGAAATGGGCTGGTATATAATTCAAGGTGAAGTGCTCACCTAAGATGCACAAAACCCTGGATTCAACTCTCCAGTGCTGCAAAAATGATGTTACAAATGAAAAACTGGGAGCAAAACAGGAAGGGCATTGGCCCTGAATCAGTGCCCTGAACCCCTACTGGGCTGCCAACCCCCTTGAACTGCTGTTGCTGTTCCTGGATCTGCTGAATTCTGAAGACCTGGGTGGAACTGTTCAGGCTCACCACAGTCCTTTCTCAGAGTTCCACTGCTGGCTGCGGAACAACTCTTATCTTCTGATACCTCAGTCAAGTTCATATTTGAAATAAATAAAGGTTTATTTCCCCAGGGATCACTAATGATAGTTGACATTGGGGGCAGGGGGATATCCCACGAGGACCTGGAGGTGCTGCCCTGCCTTGGGCTCTGCTCACAGAATGGGGCAGTCGGAGCTGCCAATTGGTTCTCTCCACTGCTATTGGTCTGGCCTGATCCCCTTGTGCAGAAAGAACAGCAGAAACACACACACACACAGTTTATTGGGCTGATACATCCTTTGGGGAGTTTCAGTGCTGCAGAAATCTGGCAGGACTCTTCTGGAACCAACATTAATTCTACTCCAATACAATCCTGTGCTTGGATCAGCAGTCTTAGCTATCAGTTGCATGACAATTCAATGGGAAAAGAATTTAACTCAGAGCCTGTGAACTTGATGAACTTCAAGTAACTTGGGTGTTGGAAAGACCCTGCTGTTTGAGTTTGCAGCCCTCCCAATTTGGACAGCCATTCTGAGCTCAGCACTAGATGGTGGTACTCCCTCTCTCCAGCAGGGCCTCCTCCTCTCTGCTTGACCTCATCTGGAGAGTGTCTTTAGACATAGATGCCCCTAACCACATTTGATATATGGTCCTTGACACAGCTCCCTGCTACCTCTTTCCTTCCTGCGCCTATAGGATAATTAGGCACTGTGTTCCCATTCATATGATAGGATCGTACTGCCAAGTACAAAACAAGCATCCTTGAAGTGCCTAGTTCCAACCAATTATGTACACCTATCCCCAAGGGCTATCTAGCCTTTGTTCCCACCAAATAAAGTTGAACTATCTCTCTGAAGTGGGTCCCGGAGGGTCATTCTCCCTTGTGCTCACAGCCTTCTGAGCCCTGCAACCTCGCCTTCTGTTCCTCCTGCCTTTATGGCTGGCGGCCAACAGCCATCCTGACTCCCACCCCCAGGAAGAGGAGACCCACACTTGAGCAAGGAACCTGAGAATATTGTGGGTGGAGCAGTCTGTGTCTATGAAGCTTGAATGTAGAAATGCTTTTATATGGAAGTCCAGACCTCCAGATGTGGGTTCAGATGATTTGGATTTGTTTGCGTTTTGTTTGCTTGGGGCCAGGGTCTCAGGTATCCCAGGCTGGCTTTGAACTTGCTCTGTAGCGGGGCATGACTTTGAATTCCTCCCGCTTCCTGCTTCCACCTCCCAAGTGATGGGATTACCACCTTGCCTGCCTTATGCTGTGCTGAGGACCGAACCCACAGCTTTGTGTGCACTAGGCAGGCACTCTACCAACTAAACCACCTCCCAAGCCCTGTACTTGATTCGGATTCCCAGTGACCTTGAGCAAGTAAATCTCAACTTCATTTAAAATGATACGAATGTTTCTGTTTAAGGAACGTAAGCAAAGAGCCTAGGATAATTTTCTGGTACTTAGAAAATTCTCATACTTTGTGTTTGGAGAAGTGGCTTAGGGGTTAAGAGTGCATATGCTCTTCCAAACAGCCTGAGTTTGAGTGCTCCTGGCGTCCATATCAGGGGCTTGACAGCCACTTGAAACGCCAGCTTCAGGGAGATCCATCACCTCTGGCCTCCATGGGCACAACACTCACACATACATACCCACATACATACATGTAACAAAAAAATTCGTGTAGTGTGTGTCCTGTCTCTGTTCTTTCCTTCCTTCCTTTTTCTGTTTTTCATTTTCTTTCTTTTTTCTTTTTCTTTCTTTCTTTCTTTTTTTTTTTTTTTTTTTTTTTTTGTCAACTTGACACAAACCAGAGTCTTCTAGGAAGAGGACCCTCAGTCGAGAAAATGTCTCCATCAGATTCCCTCTACACAAATCGATAGGACATTTTCTTGATGAGTACTTATGTAGGGAAGCTCAGCCCACAGTGAGCAGTGAGCAGTGTCACCCTCAGTGGCTGGGTGTAGGCTCTATGAGAAAGCAGGCTGAACAAGTGATGAGAAGCAAGCCAGGAAGCAGCAATCCTCAATGGCTCCTGCTTCGCTTCCTGCCTCCGAGTCCCTGCCTTGAGTTCCTGCCCTGACTTCCCTCATGATGGATTGTGACCTGGCAGCTGCTAAGCTGGATTAAACCCTGTCTTCCCTAAGTTGCTTTTAATCCTGTGGTTTTCTCACAATAATATCAAGCTAGCTAAGACACTATGGCATAACAAAACTGAGTTTTCCTCTTCTATACTCTTTTTTTTTTTTTTTTTTCTGCCTCTGTGTTCTTTTTCCCTGTCTCTTGCAACACCCTCTTTATCTTCCCCCGACTCCCTCAGTCCTGGCCCATAATTATTAAAGAACATTTAGTTCCTAGTGATCTATGGAGATGACACGCTGAGGCCTAGGCAGAGAATCTCTGATTTCTTTAAGGCTTCATAAAAGTCAGCAGTTAAACAAAAGCTTTTCCCCCTAGAATCATTTTATTCTGTGTTCCTGAACATCTGGGCAGGCAGGGCTGGCGTGGTACAGCCTTCACTTGGGCCTCTTCAAAACAGCTTCATGGGCTGGAGCGATGTCTGTGTTTATGCCTCATTAGGAACACAGACCATCATTCCAGGACTTTCTTTCTGGGTCTGCCACTAACTGTGTGGGTGAATTATTTCCCAACCGTGAACTTCAGTTCCGAAAATGGAACAAGTCAGACGAGGCTTGCTATAATTGATGAAAGTCAATGAAAATACCACTCCGATTTAATGCTTAATCATATATACTCTCGTGTTGGTTTCCTGGATATCCATCTTGGCTTGACAGTGACTCTTCAAGCGTGGAGACGGCGTCCCACTTCATAGAGATGACCTTAAGGCATGCCTCTGTGACCTTCCGCAAGTGACTGCCCAGCCACCCTTGATTTTCTCCAGAATGAGTTGGCTGCAGCACAGTGCTGATGAAGATTCTAAGGTAGAATAGCACTTGCTGTTGTCACAGTCCCGGAGCCTCTCGCCACACAGTGTGCAACAAGTTTTTTTTTTTTTTTTCCACACATCTTTTTCTTATGCCCACCCTTAAGAGTTTTGCTCTTCTTGATTTAAAAATTACTAAAGAGTAGCCTGAGCATAGAATTGAAACTAATTTTCATTTTCAATGCAATAACATTAAACACATGAAAAAAATATGCTTTTAGAGCTAGCCAAGGCCTTGTGTGGTTTTAAATAAATGATACTGATGTCTATACTCTTGGAATGCCTTGAGGTTTATGTGGAAGTCAAAATCTCAAAATTAAATTAGAAATGGAATATTAATGCTCTCGGAGGGATTAATTCTGTTAGGTTTTCTTTATATAGCACTTAAATTTGCATGATTTAAAAAAATTGCTTTCTAGGTATAGAAACAATGGAAAGAAAAATGTGTAAACACTTGATTCTTTGTATGAGCCAGGGCTCTCCTGAGAAACACATAACAGGAAGCAGGCATGTAAAACAAATTCCTCAGAAAGAAGTGACTCTTGGAGCGACAGAGGCTGAGATGTCCCCACATTTGTAGGTGGACAGGTGGTCCTCAAAGGGTCAGTGCTGCCTGCCAGTCTGTGTCCTGAGGCAGAGGATCTGTGTCCCAGCTGGAGATAGGCAAGCCTAGAGATCCTGCTATCCAAGCCTTGTTATGCTATCAGGCCTTCAACTGGTTAGACACAGCCCACCCACACTACAAAACGACCAATCGATTTTCCCCATCTTCCTATTTGAATGGTAATCTTACCCCCAACACCCTATCAGCCATGCCCAGGATAATGTTCCACAGAATATCTGGGAGTCCCATGACCCAGTCAAGTTAATACATTAAATTCCTGTCACACTGGGGCTATTTGGGAGGTTAGCTATTCCAGTGGCACAGTCGCTCAGCAGTATGGACAAAATGCTTGGGAAACGGATTACAAATGATCATAGTGGGCCCTATAAATATGTACAAATAATGCCAAAAGAAAGAGAACAGTTGTTAGCAAAGCCATGCCCAGTGCCAACCCTCCTGCCTCTCCACAACCCAGTACTGAAGGTGTTAATCATCTCTCCCTCTCTCTCTCTCTCTCTCCCTCTCTCCTTTTCAGGGCAGGAGGTGTGAGCGACTAGGAAACCCCTAATAAATTAAAGGTGGCAGCTTCTCTGAGGAGGGGAGGTGGCTTGTTCAGCATTTTAAACCTTTTAGCTAGTGTCCTTTATCACTGATGGATTTATTGGATATTTATGTAGTGGGCAAGGGATTTGAAATATACCGTAAGCGCTTCCTGCAGTGTCAGTACCCAGCGTTAGTGGTCTGAACAAGGGTGTAATTCATCTCCGCAGGTGCTTACTCCAGTATTAAGTACCTCAGTAACATCATGCCTGTGGAATCCACAGCTCCCCGGGGGCCTATTTGTATCCTGATATGCCCGTGTCCTTCCTATGTGTGTTTTCCTTTCTTAAGGAGCCCTCATTTCCTTCAATAGGATATGTTTTATTTCATCCCTTTTCCTGCATTTACTCATATTAATGTCACCATATTCGCTGGTAATAGCTGGGCCTGGAAACAACCCACAGAGCCATGTGAATACCAGCCTGAAACACAATGCCTGGGATGCATTATTAAGCAAGAAGGGAATGAAAGCTGCTGAGAGGGTCCTTGCCTTCATGAGCTCTACCTTCACAGAGCCCTGTGGGGGTTAGAGAGGTGCATCAGCAGGGTGGGGAGCCACGGGGCTAAAGATGCAGGGCTCTGGACACTTCCTGTCCAGTGAGGAAGTCACTGTCTGAAAGATGCAGCACAGTCAAGACATCCCTTTGCCTTTCTTTCATTCTTTTGTTGTAATTCAAGTATCAGATGTCACCAACAGGCTGGAGTAGAGGTGCTCTTCAATCCAGACTCCTAAGCCTCCTAGGAAGATAGGCTTTGAGGAAGGTTTGCTCTGCTTTCCCTGCTTCTCTTCTTTTTCCCCCTCCCTCCTCTCTTTCCCTCCTCCCTCCCTTCTCCTCTCCTTCTCTCTTCTCCTCCTCTTCTTCCTCCCTTTTCTCCTCCTCTCCCTCCTTCTCTTTTTTCTCTTCCTCCTGCTCATCCTCCCTTCCTCCCAATCTCTCTTGCTTGTTTCTGCGACAGATGAGTCTGCACTAGCAAGGCAGTATTACTTTGTGCAAGGAAAGGCTGCTCCATCCCCTGGACAGTTTGGCTTGCTTTATTTGCTTTCTCTTTCCAACATTTTTTTTCACCTGTGAAAAGGAGCTAGAGCTTAGCTTGCTACTTATGACAGAAAAATACAGACAGAAACTATTCTTTGGGATAAATATTGGAGGTTAAATAAAGGAAATAGGGTTATGCGCAAAGTTACTTTTTCAGAGAACAAAATGAATTTTTTTCTAGACACTCTTTTATAATGTAGGGTGTAGATAATTACATACCTCACAAGAGGTAGTAATACTAATTAATATGCTAATAGATGCTTTAATTCAACTGATATCAGCTCATTTGTTCCTCCATCTGCCAAAATCCCGTTTTATCTGTTATAATAGATATTGGCCAGGGGGACCCTTGTCTGCTTGGTAGGCGATTGGGGGACATTTTAGCAAATGAAGAAGACAGGCAAGGAGACTATTCATAGGCATGAGCTATTCTTAGAGGGAGAAGGAGACAGAGACCAGACTCATTAGCTTGTACAGCCTGCTCTCCTGAGGACTAACATCGTATGACAAGTACATTGATCCCTTCTGAGGGTGGTCAATCCTAAAGTTGCTTCAGTTGGGTGTGGTGGCGCACACCTTTAGCCATGCCACAGCACTTGGGAGGCCGAGGCAGATGGATCTTTGAGTTTGAGACCAGCCTGGTCTACTTACGGAGTTTCAGAACAGTGAGGGCTGCACAGGAAAACCCTGTCTCAAACACACAAACAATACTAACAACAAAACCCATCATACACACACACACACACACACACACACACACACACACACACACACACATATTATCCATTGATGTTTACACTCATATTGTAATATACCTGAGATTCCTGGGGCTTGCTGTGGGTAGGCAGCCCCCTCTGAGCCTGCTTATGAGAAATAGTTCCTTCTTGCATGAATGGCTGCCACATCAGTTGGGAAGGAAGAAATATAGATATGGTGAATGTGAGCCCTGCCAAAGAATTAATCATGGGATGCTGGAAACATTGGGGAAAGTTTCATCTAAAATATGGGGTTTGAAGGAATTTTAGAATAAAAATTCTTCACTTGTGGGAAGACCAGCTCAGCAGAATCTTGATTTTACAAATGTAAAGACTTTTTTTTTTTTTCTCTTGGAAAAGACAGATTTCAAATAAGTTAGAGGTTCACCAGAGAAACTGTTTCGCGGTCGTGTGAAATGCCTTCTTTGTAGGCAATGTTAGCAGCTGACATTTCTCTCTTCTAGGAAACCTCTCTTCTTTTACCTGAATTAGATTGTCCAAAACAAATAAGGGTTCTTGTTAGAGCCATTTCTTAGGAGGTGGTGTGGAGCCAGCCTTACCTAATGCTAATGGAAGGGACCCAAGATCACCCCCACTCTAGACTCTCCAAATTCAACATATGAAGCTAATAGGTGTTAATTATCCCATGATATTCCAGATATTATTCCATGCTGAAGAGCAGGGCCCACCAAGGTCACAAAATGGGTGGATTACCTGCCTCCTAAAGGCAGAGAGAGATTTGAGGTTAAACCCATCATGGCCAGTCTTGGCAGTGTTGTCATTCGCCCAGCAAAAGGTCAGAGCCAGGAGTATAAAAAGAAGACCCAGGCAGTATTGAGGTGCTGAGGACTTACATCGCCTGGGAAGGAATAATTCTTGGAACACCTCACTGGTGCCTTGGATTCCATCTTGGCACCTGCTTCCTGGACCACTCAAATGGCCGGCTGCTTTATCGATAGCACCTGCTCCCCACCTGCCAGCTACGGTTCTCCTTTTCATGGCTACTCCTTGTCTCTACAGCCACTTGCCGTTTTCTTCACTAACACAAGTCCACACTTCGTTACACAAAGTCACAGCGGCTTTGCATGCCACACAGGAGTGTTCCATAATAAGAGTGTGGCAAAAACGGCTTGAAACCCAAGTTGTTCCCAACACACTATTACCCCACCAAAGAGACTTTCCAGTTAAAAGGTACATAATCGTTCATTTGACTGGCCTCTCGTAGAGCTCTGTCTGCCAGGCGTTAGAAAAACACTGATGCTGTAAGTCAGTCTGGAGTCACTGAGGACAGGGCTCTCTCCCTACAAGATGATGATTAAGTAGGAGTTTGTGAATAATCTGTAAAATGTGGGGTGCCACCCGTGAGTGCTGACGTGGCCTGGAGGCATAGGGTGAATGAATAAAGCTTTTAAGAATCCAGAGAATTGATTGAACAGAGGGAAAAATGAGATGGGACTGTCACCTAGTAGCATAAGATTAGGATTAAGAGTGTGTTTGCTGGGACTTCAAGGATGGTTCAGCAACCAAGAGCATTTGTTTTCGCAGAGGTCCCAGATTTGGTTCCCAGCATCCACATGGCAGCTCACAGCCACCTGAATCTCCAGTTTCCAGGGGATCTAGTGCCCCCTACTGATTGATTTGGGTACTTTATACGTGGGGTAAATATATGTGAGCATAATACTCACACACATAAAATCAAGTAAGTCTTTAAAAATTAATAAAAAGGGGAGTGTGAGTTCTAGGTTTGAATCCAAGAGCCCTTGTTGGGTGGCACACACCAGAGACGATAACTA
This sequence comes from Acomys russatus, assembly GCF_903995435.1. Taxonomy (NCBI): domain Eukaryota; kingdom Metazoa; phylum Chordata; class Mammalia; order Rodentia; family Muridae; genus Acomys; species Acomys russatus. Next base: position 10,456,298 of record NC_067154.1, on the reverse strand, counting down.
TGACACAGTGTACGGCCAGTTCAAAGTCTTCATTCTAGCCGACTGGGACCACACCCAGGTGTTGGGAGACCTAGGTGTGGCCCATCCAGGCATCCCACTCAGCAGCCGTAGGGGGCGCTGCACAGAGTAAGCAGTCCAAAGCAAGCAGTTTTAACAGAATCTTCGTGGTCAACTGGAGGAGGCTCCGCACAAACAAGTAGGGTTTTTTGTTTGTTTGTTTGTTTGTTTTGGGTTTTGGTGCTGGTTTTTCAAGACACGGTTTCTCTGTGTAGCCTTGGCTGTGCTGGAACTCACTCTGTAGACCAGGCTGGCCTTGAACTCACAGCAATCCACTGCCTGCCTCTGTCTCCCTGAGTGCTGGGATTACAGGCATGTGCCACCCTGTCCAGCTAATTGTTGTTGCTGGGGTTTTTTTTTTTTTTTTTTTTGTTTTGTTTTTTGTTTTTTTGTTTTTTGTTTTTTGCTTTTTTATACAATTTTCTTTCGTTTGTTTGTTTTTTCCTTTGTTTGTTTGTTTGTTTGTTTTTTCCGAGCAGGGTTTCTCTGTGTAGCCTTGGATGTTCTAGACCAGACTGACCTCGAACTCACAGCAATCTACCTACCTCTGCCTCTCCAGTGCTGGGATTAAAGATGTGTGCCACCACTCTCAGCTTTGTTTTTTTTATTTTATTTTATTTTATTTATTTATTTTATGTATATGAGTGCTCTATCAGCAATGTACATCTGTATGCCAGAAGAGGGCATTAGAGGGTGTAGGTGGTTGTTAGCAATTGATTTGTTTTGCTTTTGTTCTTGATTTTTAGTTTTGAAACTGGATGTCATTATGTAGACCTGGTTAGGTGAAACTAGCAATGTAGGTCAGGCTGGCCTAGGAATTCACAGAAATCTTGCCTCTCAAATTCTGAGAATAAAAGCATATGCCACTATGTCTGCTTGTGTGTGTGTGTGTGTGTGTGTGTGTGTGTGTGTGTGTGTGTGTGTGTGTCAGGCATAGTTGTATATATCTTAAATATTTTTATTTATTTCTCTACTGATGCTATCACCTTTATCAGTTTTGTCAGTTTCCTTTTTTTTTTTAAATCTTCATCATTTTGTTGTATGTTTCTTCATCTTTACCTGTCCAGTAAGATTTAGTTAAGTGCAAGACATTGTACAATGTACCTTGGTGCTGTGTGTCCCAGAGGCAGCCTTGACGTTTGTTCTGGGAAACTGCTGTTACTTAGTAAAGGTTTGATCAGCCAGGAAATGGTGGTACTCAACTTTAATCCCAGCACTTAAGAGACAGAGATAGGTGGATTTCTGTGAGTTCAAGGCCAGCCTGGTCTACTGAGCGAATTCTAGGACAGCCAGGGCTACACAGAGAAACCCTGTGGGGTGGGGAGGGGGTAGGTTTGCTCCCTCAGCTCTTGCTCTTAAGCCTATTTGATGGGACCATAATGCTATTTCCTACGAGATTTCTTCTCTTGTAGCAAGACAAATACTTCTTAGACTCCACAGCCTCGTGTTCTGACTGGTTGGAGCAGGATTGCTCTTGCCCTGTGTGTGCTTGGGCATTGTCACCCTGATGCTTTGTGTGGCTGGCTCCTTTCCTGGCCTTTTACCATTTCTTCACTCACATAACATTTGATTGAATAATCAACAGGGTTCTCTGTAGACCTCCAGAACCCAGACTGAGAGCATCTAGAGGACTGTCTCCCCCGCCCCCAGTCGCTCTCTGACTCTCTCCCTTATGAGTTCTCCTGGAATTGAGGGACACCTCAAACAGGGGAAATCAATATGGCTGTAGTTGTGTTCAGATGCGCATGCACAGCCCTTCCAGGCTCCAGCTTGTGTCTTCCTGATGCTTCTTATTCAGGGGACCTGAAAGCCTCCAACTCCATCAGCCTCCTGTGCTGTGCTAGAGCCAGGAATTTTGACTGTGAAAAGACGTCTCTGAGAAACCCATGTGGAACTAGCTGCACGGTGGGGGCAACTTTGAAAGCAAATGGGGTCCACTTTCTAGGGAGCAGAGCTTGGCTTTCTTTGTTTGACTAAAACCTCAAGTAGAAGAGGGAGCTGGGGTGGGGATAACCGGCTCCACGGGTGGCAGAGACCCAAAGAGAAAAACAATTCATCAACTTTAAGGCAACTCATTTAAAAGCATGAGTGTGGTTTATTTGACCTGCACCTGGGAGCAAATATTAATGAAGAAGAAAAGGCAGCTTATGGCTTTTTCAGTTTCTTTCATTTCCCTCTAGGTGACTTTGATAGAAACTAATTATCAATGCTCTTGATTTAATTTGGGCTAAAAATTGGAGGAAGGTTTCTCTGAAGTCCCACATCAGTGTTCAGAACCCAGGAGAACTCAAGTTAACCCCGGATCTTTCTCTCTACAACTGTTCTAGTCAGTCGGGTCCAAGGAGTCCACTTTAGAAAAATAAGAAAAATTATTACTATTATGGCGGTTATTATTTTTTAAAGAAAAATTTCTTGTGGGAATGACGAATGACTAGAGGAAAATTTCCCAGTGCTGAAGCTGTTTGTTTGTTTTTTTTTTTTTAACTCACTAAAAGCAGATGCTACAAAACTTTCAGTAATTTAAATCTAAAGAAATTAGAACTCGTTTCTCCCCATATTCTACTTTAAAGAAAATAAAGCCTCCCTCAAAAAAATGCCAAGCTCTGTCAGGAAGTTACCCTGTAACAAAGTAGGCTATCTATGGTCTGTTAGTTACTTGCATATGCCAATCATGAACTTCTCCCGCTTCCACCTGCAGGCTGCTGTCAGCTATTGTGCCCACTAAACATAGTGCTGTGTCTTCATATTCCTTTTTCCTTGCTAGTATAAGATTGGGATGAAGGGAGTGGGCTTGGGTTTGAACCCTAGCACCACCACTGGCAGAATGTGAAAAATAAGAATACTTATTTTTAAGAGTGTGAAAGGGCTGTCCAACCTTTTATACCTTGTTGGCATCATCTCCAGAGTCCATGAACAAATACCATGTAATTGAGTGACAAAACAAACAAACAAACAAACCAAAACAAAACATAACAAAAGCACTAAAAAAAAAAAAAAAAAAAAAAAAAAAAAAAAAAAAAAAAAAAAAGTTTCCTAATATTTTAAGTAACTTTGTCTTGGGCTGTGTGATGTTTAATCCTGTGAATTTGGTGAGATTTAGCATCACCATGGCAACAAATCTCTGGCCATATTCACAAAGGCAGTTTCTGGATTCATTTAACTGAAGTGCAAAGGCCCACCCTAAATATGGGCAGTGCCTTTCTAAGGGACTGAAACTTCTGTCAAGTTTTCTGGAAAGTAAATGACAGCAGTGTCCTATTGAGTGAGGAAAGTGATACAGTGTGTGCTCGTGAGTCACCTCAGGGCCTCAGGGCCTTCCACTCACAAAAGAGAAGTTGAACAAATTCATCAATTCTAATCTCACCAGAAAGCAGCAAGCAACACAATAGGTGACATAGACAGCAATCCTAGACTCCTTGTAGTTGCAGACTGACCGAAAAGGGGAAAGTGGGCACCAGCATCCTTCTCACTCTGCTTCCTGACTGTGGATGCAATGTGACCAGATACCTCCCCCTCCTGCCATGATGCTCTGTACCCTCAAACTGTAAGCCAAAAAAACTCCTTCCCCCTGTATGCACACCGACACACACACACACACACACACAAACACACACACACACACACTGGATTGCAAAAGATGCTAAATTTAGGGAGCTCACCACCAGGATAGTGGTCCTCTGAAGATCACAAATGTGGCTGACAGCCGATGGCTGACACACCTAGAAAGTATTTTTACAACTCCAAATATCCAGTCATGTAGTCAAGGCATGTAGCTCACAGTTCCCTCTTGTGAACTTTGCAGAATCCAGGCACAGTTGAGATACTTGGTAGACTTGAGGAGTCTGCTTTTGTGAAGTATATTTCCACGATACTCCCAGGATTCACACTGGCTTTGGGTTTGGATACTGAGATATTTGAAAGAGAAAGCCAAAAGGAAGGACAGGTCACACACTGACAGAACCGCTCAAAGGCAAGCATACATCATAGGATGGCCTAAAGAGCAGAATCCTGGTCCAAGATGTGGGGCTCTCCAGCCCTGGGGGAATTGTTTGGAGGCTCTAAAACCAGTTTGTCTGGGTGGTTGTGGCGCACACCTTTAATCCCAGCATGCAGGAGGCAGAGGCAGGCGGATCGCTGTGAGTTGGAGGCCAGCCTGGTCTACAAGTGAGTCCAGGACAGTCAAGTCTACACTGAGAAATCCTGTCGCAAAAAACAAAAACAAAAACAGTGTGTGTGTGTGTGTGTGTGTGTGTGTGTGTGTAAAACAAAATAACGGAATTTGCCTCTCTGGATGTCAGAATTTCTTAGGGCCACTGATAGTCCTTTCAATTTTGTCTCTCTTTAAGTGGGAATGTCTGTAGCAGGTGTTGATACCAGTTCATTCCATCCTTGGAATGGGGACAGATAACCTGTTTTCTAGTTTCACTATCCATAGATGGTGAGAGATCTTGATTCAGGATCAAACATACCCAAAACCTCACTTACACCTGGCGCAGATGCTTTGAATAATGAGAGATGAGGTTTTGGAGCCAATGACAACCTTGATGAAATTCTGATAGAAGCTGGTGCTGTGATGGTTGAAAACATGGGGCTATTGGGATGGGATGAGCAGATATTGTGCGATGGGTTGACATGACTCTTTAGGGGCAGGAGGGTATCCTGTGTTGGACCAAAATGTGACCTCAGTTGTATCCAGGGCCCCATCTCTGGAACCCATGTGGATTATAGTCCCTTGAGAAGGGGGACTTTGCAGATGCGATTAGATTAAGAATCCCAAAATGAGAAGTGTATTGTGGATTAGCTCATGGGAAGTAATGTTAAGTATCCCTCCCATAGGGAGATGGGGGAGATTTGACTACAGAAGTAGGAGATATAAGGACAGAAGCAAGAATCTGGAGAAAGCTAAGGACGGTCATAAGCCAAGAATGGTGGTAGCTTCTAGAAGTGAGAAGAATCAAGAAACAGATTCTTCCTTGCCACATATCCAACATGCTACTCTTTCCTCTTTCTTTCCTTTTTAACTGTGTGTGTGTGTGTGTGTGTATGTGTGTGTGTACACCCATAGGTGGAGGTCAGAGGACAACTTGCAGGCGTCAGTTCTCTCCTACCATGTGGATTTGGGGATCAGTCTTGATGGCAAATACCTTCACCCACTGAGCCATCTCACCTGCCCCACCCTCTCCTCTTTAAGTCCTTTTTTTCCAGCTACCTATCTTGCTTCTGCACACAGCCTAGCTTTACCAGCTCTCTACTTCCCTTTTCCCAGCATGCTTCATCTTCTGCTTGTCTACTCTTTCACATACTTGCTACACTATGTGATTTATCGTGCTGTACCGGTCCATTTATGACAGTCATTGTGTATCATCTGCCTGCCACAGGTGGCAAGGAGCCTCTGTGTGCTCTGGTCATCATGCATTTCTCTAGCAATCAAAAATACTTCCTGGTACACAAGATGGATGAAATTTTGCTTTGACAAAACTGTCATCCCATCACTCCACCTTCCTCAGTCTTAGGAGATAAACTCACATTCAGTTTCCCAGAAGAAAAGGAGGTAGTCAGAATGTGCACCGTTAATTTTCACTCCCACTTCTATCTACTGTCTTCTCTTCTTCCTACCTTTTTCAGTAGCCATCTCTCCAACCTCCACTGTTCCAAAATCTTGCCCTTCCCTTTCTCTCCTCATACCAAACATCCTTTGATGCCTACAGGCTTAAGAAACACTTGTAGGCTTTGAACTTTTCCAAACCTACTTTATTTGGGGTTGTTTAATGCTTACACCTCCCTTCCAACCCACCTACCCTAGACAGGAAAGAAAATAGGTTAATGGGAACAGGAGAAGTAAGCCTGTTTAGACTCAGTTCCTTGTAGTGCTTTCACTCTTAATAGTTAGGATTTCATCAGACCTGTTAAACAGCAAACCAGCAATTCAGCCAAGCACAGCGGCTGGAACCTGGAGCAGCAGCCAGAACCTCGAAGCAGTCTCTGGAGGTGTTCTCTCTAGGAGTGTCTCGAAGCAGATCGATGAATATCCAGACAATAAGAAGCACTGCCAAACAAACCAGCCACTGGGCAAAATGTCCTCGTTTCTACCATAGGCAAAATTCTACCTTAAAAAAGGGCGAGCTTGGATGCAGGCAAAGTCAACAGCCAAACTCTGCCAAGACAGGGTAAGCAAGTCCTCAGTAGTTTCTGCCTCACAAATATGTCAGTCAGATGTATTGGGCCAGAAGGCTGAAAAGGATGCTCCAACATTATAGAGAATTTTGGGTAGCAAACTGTCTCTGTCATCTTCTCATTTGGAAAGCTACTAACCTGCACTCCCGGCATACTCAGGTAATCAAGTTTATTCCTTCTCAAGTCTCTGGTGGGGTTAAAGACCAGATGGCTTAGTTTTACAATTAAGCTTAGTTGTTTGGGGGTTAAAATGTTTTTAGGTCTAGATAGCTGTTTTAAGTTGATAATGATGAGATATGATAGATATTGATTAACTTCCAGAATTTTAGACACATCAAGATAGGAAAGATGTTTTCTTCAAGGCTGCCAAACACAAATAGCCAAAACACTAAGAATGTAACATTTATGTAATTCCTGATTGTGTCATGGTTCTTCTTGATGTAAGTAGTTTATTGTGTGTGTGTGTGTGTGTGTGTGTGTGTATAAATGTGTGTGTGTGTAATAATATAAATGTATATGTAAAAAATAAAAAAATATTAAAAAACAAAAAAAAAGCAAAAAAGCCAAGCCTCTTATTTTGGGGCATACGTATATAATATGTATATAATTATGTACATATATATTCCCAGAGTTCATACTAGGATGCTTATCAGTTGGCAAAGACCATGTCCTCGCAAGAGGCGGTTCCTCTTCTAGTGGACAAACATCACAAGTTCTCTCTCACAAGTCTGTTTCTAGCAGAAAAACACCACAGACCCTCACACAAGTCTGTTTCACACCCCACACTTGGGATCAAAACAAAAGCACATTTACATCCACTACAGCCATCTATGAACCAATTACTCCTGGTCAGATGAGAACATTAGTTATTGGGTCAGCCCCTACTCCAGGTGCTGTGGACAGGGTGAAAGATGGGACTGGACATGTCTCATGGGGATTCCGCTTAGAATCCAAGTGTTAAACTTAAGAACTAATTTCAATGCACAGTAATATCACTGAGAATGATAGATGGGCTATTGAAACTAACTCAAAAGAGTGGATATAAAGGGATTGGATGGCCACAGGGCTGGGAAGCTGCTTGGGGTTGGTGATGGAACCCAGGTTTTCACACATGCTAAGCAAGTGCTGTGCCTCTGAGCTACACCCCAACACAAAGCCTACTTCAGACTTTAAGCAGGAAACTAGAGAAAGCTGGTGAGTGTGGACCTTGAGGGGACCATTGGGCCAAAAGACCAGCAGTCAGTTGCTACTTTGATGTAATAATCTTATTTTTACAAAAAATCAATGCCCATAGCATTAACATTTTAAATGAAAAAGATCAGTAAGTCTAAGTTAATTGAAAATGACTTAAAATCCACACTGAGCCAAAAAATGTCAGTGTGACAATTCATATAAATAAGAGCAAGTTGAGTAAAGAGAAAGATTATGGAGAGTCCACTGATGTGCTTGCTCCTGTTAAGGCCTAAAGAGTAAAATGCACTCTGCTCCAGTTATGAGTTAAAAAAAAAAACAAAGCAAAACAACTTGAAAGCGATGGTGTTAGTCCACAGGCGATCCCATCAGCCTGCCTTCAGGATCCTAGCAACATCTTATGTCATCATCACCTGCAGCTGCCAGGTGCGTGCCAGGTAAAAGAACCCACTGGCCACCCCAGCACTCTCGATCTTTCTGTTCTGTCTCCATCCTCTCTTTCTGTCATGGGTGCCCCCTTTCTTTCCCTTCCTGCCCCCTCTCTCTTTGCCCTTATGACCCACTCACTCTACACAGCTCTCTCTCTCCGCCCTTTTCCTACAATAAACCTTTATACCAGATCTGTTTCATGGCGTCTAATCCCTCAGGGAATACACCTTGGCATGGGCCTGCCACGGTGCTCCTGCCACTCCATTGTACAACAGATGGCATGAGTTTTGAAATACTTTTCGATATATCAGCTACTTTTAAGTTCTAGAAAAAAAGTGCAGCTTATAAGAGGTATATAAAAGTGTGGACCAGAGGGCACAGTGTCCCCTTTGCTTCAGGATGCTACACAGTGCCACAGCTGAGGCATGGAGGTCCAAAGCCAGCCAGGTTGTGGTGGTTAGAAAGAGCTTTCTAGAAAAAGGAGGCAAGCTGCAAGGGTACTTGAGGTCCTGCACTGATGACCAGGGTGGGGATGAGGCTGAGGTGTGTGAGATGATGTCAGAGACCAGCAGAACCAGAGCCTGCAGAGTGGAGGAAGAAACAGGAGTGAGTTTCCCCATTACATTAAGCAGCCATAGCAAAGTGTTAAGGAGGTGAGTGACATAATTGGATTCAGGCTTGTTTTAAATATTAAATTTGCTGTTGAGTGGAGCATGGGCTGCATCAGGGTATTAGAGTCAGCATTGAGGAAGATGTGAGCAGGAGGGAGGAGTGGAGTATTTATATTGGTAGCTGTGGCCCCAGATGGCTCAAATTCCCCCTTGAATGCAGTTAGACATCCTTAGGTGCAGCTAGGTTCCCACTGTATCAGAAATTAAGGCACCAGGTCACTTTCTCTCTGGGCATCACGTGTAGGGAATGAACACTCAAGAGATGTCTTGGCCCTGGAGCATTCACAGGAGGGTGGGACAGAAAAAAGGATACCCAAGAGGAGGAACTTAACAATGACAACACAAGAGAAAGGAGACCTTCCTTCTTTCCATCCTTTCTTCCTTCCAGCCAAGTCTTGCAGTTGTGTCCTGATCCCAGGTTTGCCTCTTTCCCATCTTCTTTTAATCCTGCAACTTTGTCTTTAAGAAAAATAAGAATATTATATCCTTTCTCTCCTTAACAATTGTCAATGGCTTCGCTTTTCCCCAAGGGTAAAGGCTAGACCTCTTCTGTGTTTACACACCCTGTCCTGTCTCTCTTTCTTTGTTTCTCATTTTCCCTGTGCATTCTACACCCACTCACACCAAATTTGCATTGCTCAACTTGCCGGATTTCTGTTGACATTGCTCTCTCCCTCCACAGTTTGTCTTGTCCTCTCCTTTCTACTTATTTTATTTCTCTTCTACCTGTCAGCCCTGGCATTGTCTCCCACAGACCAGCTTCAGGAAACAGTGAAGAGGAGAAAAGAGAAAGTCTTGGTGGATCTGAGGTAGGGGGAATTGAGTAGGTGGTGAACAGATGGTTAAGGAAAACCAACCGTTGGTGAACAACTAGCTATAGCAACCAGCTGTTGAGAGGTTGAGGAACAGAGGAAAAAAGAAATGCTAACCCAGGCATATGCAGTACAAACTAAGAGGTCTTATAGCCCAGCAAAACTCTACTTTTCTGCCTCTCTGTACCCCTGGGCCAACCCCAGCACTTTATTTAAAATGAAGTTCCGTTTTTTTTTTTTTAATCACAGATTACATCATGATTTTTTTCATCTTTTACAATCAATAGGGCATTTAAAAAAAATCAACAAAGCAAGAGAACAGTTTAACAAAGATATACAAACAGTTTTTGTATAACCTACAATAAAGCATACAGCAAAAATCAATCAATTTCTAAGCAATGGTCAGCATGACCTGATTATTATTTCTTAAACAATGCTCGGGAAAGTTTAATCATAAATTTCCCTGGGCTAAAGCCATGTGTTTACATGATTGTCATAGCAACATAGCTTGAGGCAAATGTTCTCTAATAAAGAAGAGACTTGTCTTACTCCCAGTCCCAAACCTACAAGTGTGCTATCTGAGCCTAGGCTAACTGCCAAGGGGTCCTCTATTGTAAAATAGCTGTAAAGCATGACATTCCGAACCCACCTTCTATTGCTCTCAAAGCAAATCCTAAAGAAAAATTTCCACAGCTACCAGTATCTAGCCATGCTCTATTATATAAAGGTCCTAACTTTGTATCAAGCAGTGTCTGCTTGGCTGCTCACAGTCAGAGCAAAGACTCTCTCATTGTCTCAAGCCTTTGACCAGACACCTTCTTTCAACATTCTTTGTGGGAAAAAGTTTTCCCAGTGTAAATTTCTTTAGGGCTGAGAAATAGAGAGAGAAAGTTTCTCCTAAAACTTTAGGAGAAAAACGCAGATTTCAAAGTAGTTTTAAGGTAAAATTGTACCTGGACCATACATAATATTTAAGGTGATCAGCTGGAGATCTTTGAGACTTTATCAAGCAAAGCCTCAACAGCTGTTCTGGATGTCTAGAGATCATGCCAGCAAAGCCTCTATGACTTGTCCTTATGTCTCCGACAGTTGTCTGCTTGAAAGCTTTTCCCAAACTCAAGTCCAGATTTGTGGTTTTCTGCCCCACTCCCCACCCTCCTCCACTGATCAGTGTATAGGACCTTAGCAATCTTGGCCACAGCATTCACTTTCCTGAAAAACACATCTCTGAGATTAGGTGAGGGCAGGAAGTTACCTCCATAACTTTCATGATTGTTAATATGAATTGTTTACTTGAGTAGATTGAGAAACACCTGGATTATGAAACACACCTCTGAGCATGGTGTTTCCTGAGACAGGTAGGTCACAAGGGCTCTGACCTAATCAATGGGCCAATCACATTAGATAGAGTTTTAGTATTGAGCATTATTGAGAAGTAGTGAAAGTTGAAACCTAGGTGGAGGAGGAAGTATGCCCTTGGGGCTATGTCTGTCCCTGATCCTTCCCTGTATTCTCCTCGCTTTGCTTTCCAATTGCCATGATATAAACTATTTTTTTCCAGCCCCTCCTGACCCTGAAAGACTGATATCTCAAAAGTGAATTTTTTTCTCCTTTATTTCTCAGACATTTTGGTCATAGCTACAATACAATTAAAAAAAAAAAAAAAAGATGAGACAGTTTCCTACTCCAATTCTGACAGTGGAGAAAGATTTGTCTAGTTTATTACCTGCTGGGTGGACAACTTTGTGCCAGTCCACTTCACTGACTGAAAATTAGCTACACACTGGCAACTTCAGCTCAGGCGCTAATTTCTAGCTCTGTGACTGGCTTTCTCTTGCTGAAGGACTATCTTCCATCACTTAAGGGCAATGAGTGGGGAAGTTCCCTTGCAAAGAGCTGGTGTGAGATGTCTGGAGAAATGGGAGCTTTGGAACAGGGGATGGGCTTGCTCAGCCCATCATCTATCATTTGATGTTTATTCTTCCCCCAAGAGGGCTCTGTTAAACCAGAGCACTCTCACTCTGTTTAGAGCACATTCATTGAGTCATGCTCACCTCCCAACCCACCTCAGAGGACATTAATCTCTAGTACACTAGTACACATGGCTGATAGGATATATATGCACACACACACACACACACACACACACACACACACACCAATTGTGCTAGAGTAAAGCAACAGATACAAAAAAACTTAACTCTCTTTTCACTTCTCTCTCCTCATGAGAGGACCACAAGGATAGAAGGGATTTAAATGTCCTGGAGCTTTTATTATTCATCACTGGAAAATGTGGCCCCCTATGTTGGTGACTCTTCTAGGCAACTGAATGCATTTCATTTCTCTAAAAATCTGTCTTATTTTTGAGACAGCACCTCATGTAGCCAAAGCTAGCCTCCAACTCTCCAGATAGCCAAGGATGACCCTGAACTCTTTTTTTTTTTTTTGAGACAGGGTTTCTCTGTGTAGCCTTGGCTATCTTTTTAGACCAGGTTGGGCTTGAACTCACAGAGATCTGCCTGCCTCTGCCTCCCAGACTGCTGGGATTATTGATGTGGGCCACCACGCCCGGCATTGACCTGAACTCTTCACCTTGCAGAATGAGAGGATTACAAAGTGTGTATGACCACAAAGCTAGGACCTGGTGCACACTAGGGAAGTGTGCTCCTGAGTCATAGCCCCAGCGCTCTTACATTTCCTTTGTAAATAGCAAAATTGAAAAGCCAAGAAAGCATTTCAAACACCTTTTTAATGTATTCTAAAATATTTGGATACTTTTTGCTCATAATAACTAAGCATACGTATGACTAACTTTTCAAAGGATACCTTGATATCTTTATTATGTATATCACCATTGCCCTGGGCCCTTGGAGCCCACTGGGCTGTGAAGAACTGGTTGCCCCAGTGCTAAGCGGCCTCAGCCCACTGACTGTTATTACTTTTGTATATTCTTAATCATCATTCAATATCTTTGTAGACTCTAGTCTTCCCTTAACACCTCCCCCCCCCCATTCTTTTCTTTCTTCTCCTCCCTCTCCGCCCCCCCCAAATATATTGCCCTCAATCTGAAAATCAGAAAGTCAAGGCTTAGAGAAGTAGCTGTTGAATTCCAGTTACTTCTGGGCAAGGAAATTCTGTCCATGAAAGGATGACTTTCCACCTTAGAGGGATCTTGTCCATACTTCCTCACTTAATTTCCTTTTTTGTTTAGATCCTGTGGACTGAGCCATGCTGATGCTTTGGAAAATTTAAAAGGACAGTCAAAAATCTCTATATGAAAAGATCTCCCATGACACACACACACACACACACACACACACACACACACAGAGGATCGAAGAGAGAGAGAGAGAGAGAGAGAGAGAGAGAGAGAGAGAGAGAGAGACTATATATAAGCTCTGTCTTTTTCCCTGTCTGTTAAAGGAAGTACCCAGCACTGACACTGCAAGATTTTAGGAAATAATAATAATGATGATCATAAAAAGAATCACTTCCAGATATGACAGACCTCTGTATCACGAACTCACAGAAGCTTTGGTTGGCCTCACAGGACTTGAGTGAGTTCAAGCCAATTCCAGTATGGGGCAGGGAGGGGCCTGATGAGTCCCCAGCCCTAGCTGAGGAGCTGTTGATAGTTGATGGCTTCTAAGATGGAGTCAATTTAAAGCATATGGCTGCTGGAAGGTCACCCACACTCTAGTATACCCATGCATATATTGGTAACACAAATTGGACTCTATGGGTTATTTAAAAAGGAAGACAGAAAGGTGGTGGGCCAAGGATGTTGGGTGGATCTAGGAGAAACTAGGTGGAGGAGTGGGAGGTGAATATGGTAAATATATTGTGTATATATATGAAATTGTCAAGACATTAATGCAAATATTATCCTGAAAAAACCACCTTCCAGTCTGAAGGCTGAGTGAGTTTTTCTATCAAGGGATCATGTAGTTCTGGAGGGGGCTACTGCTGTACTGACAGTTTGCTCATCTGGGAAAGACAATCAGAAGTGAGTTAAGAGCCTGGAAGAAATTCTATTGGAGCTGCTAGGTCAGAGACCTAGACCCAGGCATCAGGCAGAACCCAGCAGGAGGACGGCCATGGGTTGACACAGAACAAGGCGTGTGTGCATCCCACAAACTGACCCCACCAGCTCCTCTTTCCTTGGTCCCCTTTCTCATCCTGGGACTAGTGGGAGCCCAGTTATGTGGTCATTCTGTGGGTTTCGGTGACTTGAGTAAGCAAGGCCCCTTCCACCAGATTGGCCCCAGTGTCTTGGATTGCTTCCCATCTGGGAAGGGGAAGGCTTGGAAGGAAAAATGAGCTGTCATCCTGAGTCTGATAACAGTACAGGGTTGAAGTCATACTTCATAGAACCCGAGGGAACTAGGGTGGGGGAAAGAGAGGCTAGAGAAGAAGAGGAGAGTTTTGGACATCCCAGAAGATACTTACCAGCTGTATCTTCAAAGAAGAATTACTCCTGGTCTTCCTCAATTTTCCTCTATCTGGCTTTGCAAACTTAAAAAGAGAGAGAGAGAGAGAGAGACTGTATCTTCGTCATAATGTATTTTTTCCCAAAGGGTGGATGAGATGAAGAGGAAATAGCTGTAGTTAAATCAGATGTATAGCTATAGCATTTATAATTTTGCACTTATAGTTTGCAATTTAAAGGACCTTAAAGATTTCCTCGTCGGTGCCATGTTGGCTCGTGTGCTCTTACTATAACGGATCAGGGAACACTTCCTTTTACAGCTTCCTTAATAACAGGGAGTTCAAAACATCCTAAGGTTGTTCTAGCCAGTCTCGGGTGGTTGCAATTGTTAGTGATTTTATGAAATGTGATTTCTGTACCTTCCACCCTTGTCTAAGGGAATAAATCCAACTTCTTCACAGTGAGGAGGGGAACTTGTAGATAATGACAGCGGTGTCTCAAAGCTAAAGATTCAAACTCATCAGGCTTTGCTTGATTTTGTGGGTTTTTCGTTTTGATCCGTTTTAGAGACAGGGTCTCATGTGTCTCAGGCTGGCCCCCACACTTGCTATGTAGCTATTAAGCTTTTCATCCTCCTCCTTTCACCTCCCAAGTACCACACTTGGTTTATATGCACGGTGCTCAGGATGGAACCCAAGGCTTTGTACTTTCAAGAACTCGCCCAAGGGATTTACATCCCCAGCCATCTTAGCTTGTTTTTAAACCTCTCAATTCATCCAGCCTTTTTTTCTCCACAGAGTTTATTTATTTATTTATTTTACTGTTCCCTACATGGTACCCTGCATACAGTAATAAGTACAGAGGAAATGAGACAATTGCTTCCTCAATGATTCGGTAGTATGACCGAGATTATTCCCCATAAGTTCAAGAATGTTTGTAGGAAGGAAGCACAGCTTAGAAGCAGCATTCGAGAAACCAGGGTTGTCGATCACGAGGACCTATTTCTTCAAGGGAAGGAAATGATTGAGGCCTGATCGCCTGGAATGCCGGAGGGATGTGGTCAGACAATCTGGTGACCTTTTGATAGTTTCTGAGGAGCCAGCCCCCACCCAAATCCCTTCAACATCCTGAGCTTTGTCTCTCAGTGACCAGAACTCATCCCTATGAAGGAAGCTCCATGTACTTTGTGTCCTCTACAGACAAACTCCATCCTTATCCTTATCATAGACCTTCCCTCTAGGCCCTAGCTCGGAGCTCTGTTCATCAGCCAATAGAATTCATTCTTATTGTAAAGGTCACAGGTCACAAGTTCTACTCTGTTTAAATGTGTGAGGAAAGTAAACCTGGGGGCATGCCTCAGTGGCAGCAAAGAGGGCACCATCTGGGGTTTCATGATTCACTTCTTGTCAGCTGTTTCCTCAGTAGTTGTGGGGCTTTGGCAGCCTTTGGGGTCGGGGGGTGGGGTGGGATTTGAACACTTGGTTTCTAGTTGGTGATGCTGTTTGGAGAGGTTTAGGAATTTTGGCCTTGCTGGAGGAAGTACATCCATGGGGGTGGGCTCTGAGAGAGAGAGAAAAAATCAAAATAAAAAACCTCACCCACTTCCTGTTCATTCTCTGTTTTGTGCTTGTAGTTCGAGATGTGAACTCTCAGCTCTTGTCCTGGCCATATGGCTGCTGCTTGGCACAATGCCTCTCCATCACAACAGACTCTTTTCCCTAGATATTCCATATAAAACTTTCCTTCTGTAAGTTGCCTTGATCATGGTGTTTTTATCACAACAACAGAAAAGCACCTAAAACAATGATAGATTCACTGTCCTGGACACCAAGCCCACAATCTCATGAATTTCCTGTTCATAATAAGCTAATAAGCAGGCATGCTGCTCTTTGAGTGTTTGCATTACATATTTCTGAACCCTTCAAATGTTATACCATCTCACATGGGCCTTCATGTCTCAGTGCAAAGGGCCTGCAACCTTCAGATGCCATCAGAGATCATGCAGGATGTGTTGGACAGAGGTTATCTTATCAGGACGTATCCGAGACCTTCCAGACAGGGACAGAAGGCCCTCCAGGCCGCTGCAAGGTAAACTGAAAAGAATTACATTTTCCAGGAAGGAGACTAAATATTGTCGGCATAACTATGAGTTAAGACTTATAGATTTCGTTAGAGAAAATGGAGGGCCAACAAGAGGGACTGGGAAGTCATTCTGGTCCTAACAAAAGCCAAGGGACAAGACAAAGTGATGTAAGACGGGAGATGCACGTTATATTGACCACAGAGCAGGACAGGGCAAAACCAGAAGACAGCTTGCCTTTTGTGCTGACCATGGCAAACAGTAGTAGCTGATTGTTGCTGGTGGCAGTTTGGGGACCAGAATCTCACTGTGGAGCCTGAGCTGGCTTGGAACTGCAAGTGTACACAGGATAGTCTTGGACTTCCTGAGATCCTGCTGCCTCTGCCCTGAGCCTGGCTATGAATTTTAATTACTGGAGCAGCTTTTAGTTGTGTTAACTTTTCCTGTAGAGATGTGGATAAACATCTACTCACCCCCAGAAAAAGTATCAATGACAGACCAAAGGGACACTTTCATTCATGAGCAGTGTGGTAAGCCAGTGAGCTTATATGGTTTTCTTCAGAAGCATCATGAACCCAAACAGTTGTGTCATTGGAGTATCTCATGCCACAATGGGTGACAGCTTCCCAGAGGTGACATAGTTAGTTTCCCCTTCAGTGAACCTTCCATCTCCCTCTGTAATTATACATCTCGCAAGACCACACACAACACAACAAGGTTATATAGAGCTGGAAGAGGAGCTCAGAGGCAACCAAATGGTTTGAAGCTTAGGTCAAGTGACCCTCCCCACTCCTTTCCTGTATGAGGGAATATCAGCAGGTCCAGTCTTGTGAGGGTGGGTAGTCACAGGTGCCTTGATTAAGGTGGCAGTGGTCCTACTATACCCTGAGAACAGAGTTCCCTGACAGAGTTCTTGCACCATTGCCCGATCTTTCAAGGAGCTCGTTATTTCTACATGTGGAGTAGAGATATTCACGTTGCAAATTTAGGAAAGCTGGCCCATTGTCTCTGACCATATGAGCAGATTCAGGACCTAACTAACATCTGTTATCCGTCCCTCCTAAGTTGCCTGTCATGTGCTGATTTAGTGAACCGTCATCACTGTCCCTAGCTAAATCAGGCAAATGTGTAGCAAAGAAGGCCAGGGACAAACAGTTCTATGGCACAGTGTGAAAACCTCCCCTCAGGTTGACAATCATCCATTAATCACCACTCTGAGGACAGCCATCCAAGTGCTTACAAATCCATCGAACAACATCAGCAGTTAGCTCAGATTTCTAAAACTTGTCCAGAATTCTGCAATGAAAGGCTCTATCTATCAAATGCTTTGCTGAAACACATGTGCATGCATGTGTGTGGAGATCGGTCAACCTTAGTGTAGCCCCCCCAAAAGCCATCTCCCTTGTTTAATTTTGAGGCAGTGTTTCCAACTAGCCTCAAGCACTCTGATTAAGCCAGGCTGGTTGACCAGTAAACCCCAGACACTCTCCTGTCTCTACTCCCCAGTGATGGGATTGCAGGTTCTGTTATCATTAAGAAGGAGATGCCATGAAACTGATATGATATGGACAGATTTATTTGGGAGGAGGAAACAGGGAGGAGTTAGGGTCTGAGTAGGCCATGAGGGTAGGGAAAGAGGCAGAGAGACAGTGGGAGAGATAGAAAGAAGGGAAAGGGGGAACTCCTTAGGGAGACAGACAGAGAAAAGCCAAGGAAGTGAGAGTACAAGATGAGGTGGCATTGGTCCTTTTATATCTGGCGCACAGCTGAAGAGTGTCTGGCGCACACCTGATGGCTGGTGGCAGGTGATGATGTCAGAAGTTGCTAAGCAACCCCTAGGCAGGCTAGCAGATTGGCTTGTGAGCCAACAGGCTCTTTACTAGAGTTCTGGGGGTTCAATTTAGTTCCTCTTGCTTGAGCACCAAACACTTTCTGCACGAGCGTTCTCCCCAACCCTCTTCAAAAGTCTTCTTAGATGGTTTTCTAGAGATTCTCATTAGCCTCATTCATCTTGATAGACTTTTCCTACATTTTTCTTGAAAATTGAGAAACATATAACCCTTGGAGTCCACTGAGACTCCTCTCACTCTCATAGTTGAACAGAAAGTATATATAAAATTTCAATTTTATCATTCCTACATGACCCAAGTGGAAACTTGAACTCATTGAGAGTGAAGACAGCTAACCTTGCCTCTTCTCTTAGAATGTTCCCATTTTCTTTTCTCATAGGAAGATCAGTCATTTTGAGGTAAGACAAAAGGAAAAAATCAGATAGGAGCTATTTTTACCCATGACCAATTAGCATTCAACCCTGAGCATGAGGCTTCCTTTTTTCCTTTTTTAAAAACTTGTTATCTATCTTCAAAAAGAACTCCCCCAAAAGGGTTGGGGAGATGGTTCAGCAGCTAAGAGCACTAGCTGCTCTTCCATAGGACTCAGGTTTAATTCCCAGAACCCACATGGCAGTTCACAGCTGCCTGTAACTCTAGTTCCAGGGAATCTGATGACCTCTTCTGACCTCCACGGGTACCAGGCACACATATGGTACACTTAGAAACATGTAGACAAAATTCCAATTCACATGAAGTAAAGTTAAATAAATCTAATTTATTTAAAAAAAAATAAAGACTGTCTCCCACTTCTGAACTAAGCCTAGAGACTAGCTTACATAGAATCCCTGGAGTCCACAGCTAAGCCTAGGGTATGCATCAGTGAACAAGAAAGGTGGAAGGTGAAGACAGACACTGAGGTCGTTTTTCGACACCCACATACTGGAATATGCAGGTATGTATACATGTGCACACACAATGTACACACTCACACACATGCACACAACATAGATACATACACCATATACACGCATGCACACACGCAGAAGTACACACACACATACATACATCATAAAACAAAAACAATTTTTAAAACGCCATTATTGACGACCTTCCTTACTGCCTTTAACTGCCTCCATATCTTATAGGATATTATCCAACGTCTGTTCCACACAACATATTCTACCCTCTGTGGAGCATATGTCTCCTCATGAGCTTCTAAGGTTCCCTGTCTACACTGCTCTGTGGGATGCTCTCCCTCCCCCCCCCCCCCCAGCCTCCTGTGACTACTTACACTTAAATGATTAGAGAATTATGAAAGCCAGTATGTCAGATGCGACATGTTTCAAGTCAGCACACGGCTATTGGTTTCATTTTGGAGGGCACAGACACAGAATACGTCTGTAAACCCGGCAAGTTCTACCAGATGGGGCTAGGCTAGGTGGTTCTTCCCAGGAGGGAGATGGAGTGGCTGGACACACAGGGTTGGCACGGGCCACTGTCTTTACAGACTGCTGTAATCCTCCTGTCTTTCTATCTCTGACACTTGCTACTTTTGCTTATTTCTTGAGGCTCCAGAGACAGTTACTTTTAAAATATGCAAGTGACTGGTTTAGGCACTCCTTGGAAAGGCCCCCCCCTTGAGATCCAGGGTTTGCAAACCAATAGAAACCAGTTTCCAAGTCCCTTTGTGGCCTTGCAATCATTCCTGGCAGAATGCTGACTCTTACAGAAGCTCAGAATGCTCACTGGAGCCAACAGATGGGTGATAGTAGGCTAAGGACTTCTGAAACAGCGACCTCCACAGGTCAAAGAAAACTGCTACAGGGTTAAGTGGGGGTGGGGGTGGGGGGGATGAGAAGCTGCATGCAGTGGTAGAACCTCTAATTCCATAATTCCAGAGGCCAAGTCAGTCCAAGAACAGCCTGGATGACATAGAGAGATCCTGCTTGAAAAAAACAAAAGGAAGAGGGAGGGTCAAGGACATAGGGAGAGAAGAGGGAGAGGAGAGACACAGAGAGTGCACACACCAGTGAAGGAGTGTCTGCCCTCTGCACCTTCGTGGCCCTGCTTCCATGTCAGAGAGGGAAAGGAAAGGAAAGGCATTGTGTCAGAAGGAAATCCACAGCATTCCAGACCCCAAAAGGACCAGAGCAGCCATTTGGTCTAACAACCTTTCGCTGCTGGATGAAATATGACCATTCCACTTAGTTTTCAGTACAAACCTGCTGGTGTGTGTGTGTGTGTGTGTGTGTGTGTGTGTGTGTGTGTGTGTGTGAAAACTGAAGGGATAGGCATAAGTTAAGTGACTTGAATAAGGTCATAGAACTCAGGAGTGTCAGAGGGCTGATGAGAAGACAGCTGCCATCGAGTGCTCCCCATCCAGGCTCAGTCCTCCACCCAGTGCTCCCCATGAGTGTGTCAAGGAGAAGGGTGAGGAGCAGAGAAAAGCAGTGGAGGGAGGAAGCTGTAAGAAGAGTCCGTTTGTCCTTGTCCCTCTCCACCACCACCACGTCTAGCTTTTCTGTTCTGTTTTACATGGCAGATGAGCTTGTGAGGGCTGGAGTGTTTCCCCAGGTTTTGAATACTAGTGCCCTCTGAATAAAGGAACATTGGCAGCCACTTTGCCTGCCCACTCTGAAATTCTTTATGGCATTTCTGTACGTGCTTTTTTCTTTCTTTCTTTCTTTCTTTCTTTCTTTTTTTTTTTTTTTTTTTTTTTAGCTTCCTGTCCCTAGGCTCCCTAGATCCTTTCTCTGTCAAGAGTTCAACCCCTAGTATTTCTCCTTACACTTGCATATCAACTTCTAATTGGCAGGAGGCCGGAGCCCCGGCTGCCCCAACCTGCTAGGAACCTCTGCACTAACTCACAGAAACGAGTTTCGTGGTCCGTGGTGGCCACATGTTCCTCGTCAGCACGGGCCAGATCTAGACTGTTTGCTGAAACATCCTGACATTCCTAAAATTTCACCTGGCCTAGAGTATAAAAACACAGTGAAACAGACTTTGACAGGGATTTTAAACAGAACTCTCTAGTGACTTCAGCTCCCACTCCCCACACCATAGCCTAGACAATCAAGAATTAAACCAGGGCTTTGAAAATGGTTCCCATTCTCCTGGCTTCTAGAAAACTTTCCAGGTCAAGAACTCTGGCATCGGATTGTGGAGTTTGAGGTCACACAGATCTGATTTCAAACAGGTTGTCGTGTAGTTGTGTTCCTGTGACTAGGAGGCTTAACTATCTCCCTGACAATTTAGGCAGTACTAGTTGCATGTAAGGATGGCACAGACACTTGTTGCATGGAGCCACAGTGCCTAAAAAGTGACATGTGATCCATGAGTGTGGACTACATGTGTGGCTTTGAGTAAAGCCTTTGGATTTGAAGCTCCTCTCTCTCTCTCTCTCTCTCTCTCTCTCTCTCTCTCTCTCTCTCCTCCTCTCTCCTCTCTCCTCTCTCTCTCTCTCTCTCTCTCTGTGTGTGAGTGTGTGTGTGTGTGTGCATGCATGCGTGCCCATATGTGTCGAGGCCAGAGACCTACCTCAGCTGTCATTCCTCAAACGTCCTCCAACTCACATTTTAGAGATAGAGGGTCTCACTGGCTTTGAACCTCACCAAATAGGCTAGGCTACCAGTGAGCCTCAGGGTTAAAGCACACCCTACCACCACCACTCTCTGTCCTGGCTTCTTTGTGTCCCTTTGTTTTGTTTTGCTTTGCTTCTGGGGATGGAATTCAGGTGCCTGTGTTTCCAAGGACTGAAGTATTTCCCCAGATTTTGAATCTTAAAATGTCCTCACGTTTTTTAGCAACACGGCTGTCTCCTCACAACAAGTCCCCTGATTATCTTATTTTCCTTATCTGTAGCATGGAGCTGCTGAGTGACTTTTCCACAGATGTGAGGACAAATTGAGATAATGCATGTCCCATGCCTAGCACAGGCCCGGCACCTGCTAAACATTAGCCATTGTTATTTCCTAATGCCCGGCGATTTCTTTACATGTGCCTCGGTGTCCTTGGGGGCACCAAACAAGCTGGTTTAAAGTCCTTGATCAAATCACCTGCCGAGGCCAGTGCTGGCACTATCCTTTCGATCTGTGTCACTCCATCCCGAGCCCCAGTGGGCTCTGAGAGTCAAGCATCAGGTTTTATGAATCCGAGAAGTTTGAAATATTGTAGGAGACTGTCAAAGAATACTTAGGCCACTCCGAAAAAGGGCCGTTCTTAATTTTCATCTTTCCTGCAAGTCAGAAAGATATATACTCTCCACGTAATGGCAGTTTCCTCGTTCTGAAGTTATGGCAGGTTGGTGATACACTAAACAGTGCCCTGTCATAAGGAGTGCATAAAACACGGGCTGACATTTCTTTAAAAGTAAAAAGAAACATGACTGCAGCAGATGACCTTTCTCGGAGGGCACAGCTGTTTTGTGTGGTTAGAGGGACCCATGGTTTCATACTTAGGGGCTACGATATATGATTGGCTTTCCACAGAGTGTTTCCGTGAGAAATTACAATATGTTCCTAAGGGAAGCACCCCAATTCCTCAGCGTTCTCGTTAGGCAGGCAGAAAGGTCGCTCTCTTGATGTTTTCCAAATGATAGTGTGATGAACGCACGCTATGTGGACATTCTCGAGTGTGGGAAGTGAGAGTGTTTTTGAGAGGGTGGAGGGGGTCTCTTACTTCCTGTGGGAGTTTCAGTATGGGGCTCCTGTCAGGCTGGGGACCTCTTAGTGTAGGAAGTCACTCAAAGGGCAACACTTCTGTAGGTCAGAACTAGGAGTTTCTGTGGGGAGTTTCAAGTTGGTTTGTGAGAGATTCTAGATGGGTTTTGTTTTTTGTTTTTTGTTTTCATTTAATCCACAGGTGTTTTCTTCTCATAAAAAAATTATCTGTGTGATGAATTAAAATAGTGATGAAAATATCATTGGTTGAAAAACAGGACCACATATTGTGTTGATACTGACTATTTTCTTCTATGACTTATTCTCCAAACTACCTTTAATATTTATTTACCTCATGATGACATTTAAAAAACAGTACTACCTTTTCTTTTAATTCTTTCATCCAGTCCCCTTGAAGATTCCTGATAACTGAGAGCATCCCTGCAAAGGCTTTGGGCCCCTCCTCCTCTTTCCTCTAAATTAGAATAATAAGCCCTTTGAGAAGAAAGCCTGGCAGCCTCCACACAGGATGGAGGGAGCCTGTGCCAATCACCGATGGCCCGTGGGCCAGTGTAAGAATGAATCCTTGTTGCTCAGGTCCAAACCTTGCCACTGACCTGTCAACAGCTGGGCTTGCAGTGCTCATCCCATTATGGTAGGAGATTTGTTCTGATTTATCTCTGGGTGACCCATCTGTCCCCTTTGTGACCAAAGCTAAGCATATGCAGAATGGTTGGCTGGGTTTGGAAGTACGAGCTAAGGTCCCAAATCAGTTGACTTATTGGTAATTAGACCACACTGGTATTGAACCCGTGACCTCAGCCTCATTAGAGCTACATTCAAGCCAATGGAGCTGACCAGAAACAGATTCAGAGCAGTGAGTGATAGAGAGACCTTTGGTGAGGGGTCAAAGGCCTATTTACACTACCCAGTGGTGTAAGTGGATTCTTACTCTCCCATGGTAAAAGCGGCAGCAGCAGATGGATTGTCCTCATGGACCGTGTCCTACCCTCTGTTTCTGTACACAGTTGCTCAGCACTGCTGTTCTCTCTGTGTTCCTGCAAGATTCTCCCTACAGCACAGAGTTACTAAAGGCAGAAAATGGCTTTTAACAGGACCCCACCCCCCTTAGTTGCTAGTGGCCTACCGCAACAAAAACACTGGGTCCCATCTCTTACTTTACAAGAGATTCCTGCAAACTGAAACCCAAATCTATAGTGATATCTATAGTTGATTATTATTTCAACCCCTTGCCTTGTAAGGAAATCTAAACACAGGTGATTAACTCTTCGTAGCAAGGAAGGAATGGATTTGCTGGCAGCAGAGGAGGAACTTGGAAAGAGAGAGGCCCCTCAGGCCCTGACTCCTAGAAACTGGAATAGAGGTTCTGCATTTGAGGAGATTAATGCTTCCAGTCTGGAAGAATAGTGATCACCAAAACCAACACAATTCTTATAAAAGAGAGCATTTAACCGGAGCCTTGCTCACAGTTTCAGAGGCTTAGTCCATTATTATCATGGTGGGGAGCATAGCAGCATGCAGAAATGGTATTGAATATGTAGCTGAGAGCTACATCCTGATCAGCTATGGGTGGGGGGTAGAGAAAGAGAGAGAGAGAGAGAGAGAGAGAGAGAGAGAGAGAGAGAGAGACAGAGACAGAGAGAGAGAGAGAGAGAGCGCTAGAGAGAGAGGGAGAGAGAAGCGCGAGCCTGGTAGGATCTTTTGAAACCTCAAAGCCCACTCCTAGTGACACACTTCCTCTAACAAGGCCCACTCCTGGTGACGCACTTCTTCTAACAAGGCCACGCCTTCAATCCTTGTAATCTTTTCTTTCAAACAGTTCTACTTTCAGGTGACCAAGTATTCAAAAATATGAGCCTATGGGGATTATTCTTATTTAAATGACTGCAAGTGGGGAATGGGAAATCATTTGGAAATCAGAAAAATGTGCGCTGGGGAGATAGACGGCACAGTGGGCACAGTGTCTGTTATGAACACACGAGAACCTGAGCTTAATCCTCAGCAATCATATAATAGCCAGGTGCTGCAGTTAGCCAGGTGCTGCAGTTAGCCAGGTGCTGCAGTTAGCCAGGTGCTGCAGTTAGCCAGGTGCTGCAGTTAGCCAGGTGCTGCAGTTAGCCAGGTGCTGCAGTTAGCCAGGTGCTGCAGTTAGTCAGGTGCTGCAGTTAGCCAGGTGTTGCAGTTAGCCATGTGCTGCCGTTAGTCAGGTGTTGCAGTACACATCTGCAATCCCAGCACTGGGAAGGTTGAGGCAAAAGGATTCGTGGGGCTCATTGGCCAGCCCCTGTAGACAAGAACTCAGTGAGTTCCTGAGACAGTGGGAGATTCTGCCACAAAAAGTAAGATGCAGTGTGGTTGAGCAATGCCAACATATGGCTTCCACCTGTGCACACATTTACACATGAGTGTGCACATACAAATACATGCATAGATGTAAAAAGAAATCGTGACAAAGATGAGCAGCTTAATAGAAAACAAAAGAAAGGAGTATTTCACATAAGAAAATTTAAAAATAGTCAGTAAAGCCATGGAAACTGTATTTAACTTTTTTGATAAATGTAAAAATAATTGCACATTTAAAAAAAATAAGAGCTAATTTTTCATTCAAAAAACTGTCAGAGATAAAAATTGCTGGCAGTGTCATAGGGAAGTTAGTAATTTTTATATCATTTGTGGTTTTGCAAGCTGCTATAACTTTTCCAGAGTGCTATTTGGCAACAAGAAGAAAAGCATTAAAATTTTACATGTGCCAGAATTTTGATCACGGTTATCAGTCCAAAAAGAAGAGTCCTGAAGACGCACAAAGACTTTTCTGTCAGAGAGCTGATTAAAGCATTTTTTCTGATACCTACAAGTTGGAAACATTTTATGTCTCCTATAATAGAGAGTTGGTTAAACACATCATGGCACATGTTGTATCACTAAGCATCGTATAAGCATGGCTTGTTATAGAAAAGGATATATTTCATGTTATGGAAAACTTCACTATTCTTGCTAAGAAAAACAAGCATATTTAAACTTATATTGGTATAAATTATACATGCATAGGCAAAGATGGTAAAAAACACATATGCTATGCCTCAAAATATTAAGTATATTGTAAATGTCTCTTTGTTTTGTTTTTTACACTGAACACAATGCTGGAAGAGCAAAAAGAAAAGCAGTGCACTTTGTCTCCTGGATTATAGATAGCACAGATTATTCACAGAGATTATGGAATAAGATATAAGAAATTGTCTAAACACGGGGTTAGGGGACAAGGCAGTCTCGGGACCTAACATTTGAACTTGAATCTAAAAAGTCACCAAATTGTCAGGATCTTTCTGAAGTCCCAGTGAATCCCATTTCCAAAGCCAATGGACCACGTGAGCTCAAGCACAACTTTTTTTTTTTTTTTTTTTTTTTTACTGTCACTACATTTTCTTTATATTTAAATGATGTATGCACATCTCTACGATAGAAACAGAAGAGGGAAAGAAAATCTAGATTTTCCTTCTAAAAAGCCTCTCTCTCTCTCTCTCTCTCTCTCTCTCTCTCTCTCTCTCTCTCTCTCTCTCTCTCTCTGTGTGTGTGTGTGTGTGTGTGTTCTGTGTGTCTATAGGTTGATGCTGGGTGTCTTCCTCAATTTTTTACCACCTTATCTTTTATTATTGTATATGTGTACATGATGTATGTGGGGCACATGCAGACATCAGAAGTCACTTGTCTTCTTCCACTTTTAAGCAGATTTGGGGGATCACGCCCAGGCTGCTGGGCTTTCATGATGAGCATCTTTACCACCCCCCCCCCCGGCCCCGAGTCATCTTACCCCACTGTCACCTTATGTTTTGAGACGGTGTCTCTCACCGAGCCTGCATCTTGAATATACTACGGGTGTCCAGCAAGCCCTGGGTATCCTGCTGTCTCTGCACTGGAATTACAGATAACTGATTGGCATGGTAGCACTTGACTGAGCCAACTCCCTGGCCTCTCTGTGAACATCTAACCCTATCATATTCAACTCCACTGTACTGTACACTGAGCTCTGAGAGGCCTCACACACACCTCTGTAACCTCTAGCAACGGTTGCACTTTCCCACACATCACTAGATTCAGTGGCACTATCTGTGCTACCCTTCACACTACAAAATTAGGAGCCGTGTGCAAAGCTGTACCACCTTGTGCCTACAATTGACTATAGAACCTTGTGCTATTTTGACTATAGGTACCTTGTGCCTACAATTGACTATAGAACCCCAAGGAGGGTCTACAGCCAAGAAGGGAAGGAATGTTTGTTTGGTCCATGGGAGGAGAGCACTCAGAGAGTAGGAGGGAGGAGGAAGACAAGTGTAGACCTCAAGGATGGTGCTGGAGTTCTCTTAACGGCTTGTTTCCCACAAGCACCATGTGTTCACACCCTTGGGAAGTCAAAAGAAAGGACCAGGATGAAGAAATGAAAAAAGCGGAAGGCTAGAGAATTGGCTCAGTGGCTTAGAGCAGTGGCTACTCATCCAGAGGGCCTGAGTTCAATTCCCATCACCGTCATGGCAGCTCACAGCTGTCTTTAACTCTAGCTCCAAGGCATCCAATGTCCTCTTCTGACCTCTGATGGCACCAGGGGCATGCGCAACACACACACACACACACACTCTCTCTCTCTCTCTCTCTCAAAACACCCATGCACATAAAATAAAATAAATGAAACAACAACAACAACAAAAAAAACCAAACAAACCCTAGATTGAGAGATCTTCTAAAGAGTTGGGGTACAACATACTGCTCCTTAAAAACTGTATTTATTATTAGTGTGGGGACACATGTGATGGTCAAAGGACAACTATGTGGAGTTGGTTGTTTTTTTCCTACCTTCACACAAGTTCTGGAGATGAAACTTAGGTTGTCAGGCTTGCTTGCAAGAGCCTTCTCTCACTGAACCATTTCATAAGCCCAGCACACCTCTTTGTTAACAGACTGTGTCTCTAGAGTATATGTAGAGATGTGTGCAAGCATGTATGCCTATGTGTGTACTCAGAACATCAGGGAGCTTCTGTAGCTGTGTGTTGGCAGCTGAAGGGCAAAACAACTCCTCCTTAATAACATTTAAAGGGGTAGCAAAAGAAAGGTATATGGTGGGGAGCAAGGAAGTGGTGTCATACAGTGACTCAATATTGGCTTTACTTTTGTGCATCACTAAATCTTCTCAGTTCTGGGGAGTAAGGTGTTGGGAATTTTATTTATCTATTTATACTTTATTTTATGTGCATTGGTGTTTTGCCTTCATGTGTCTGTGTGAGGGTGTCAGAGCCCTAAGAACTGGATTTAATAGACAGTTGTGAGCTGCCATGTGGATGCTGTGAATTGAACCTTGGTCCTCTGGAAGAGCATTGGCTGCTGAGCCATCTCTCCAGCCCCAGGAGTTATAAATTTGTGTGTAGCAAGGAGGGTAGACAAATCCAGTCCAAATCTGGATAATTGTTATTAATGTAACTTCTTTTCAAACTGGGGTTAAGCTCCTGGGAAAATGTGTGTGATACAGACAAGTGTTACTTTCTATGATTGATTCATTTGGCTACAACTTGGCACTAATGAGGCCATGGCCAAGGCAACTGGCTCCATCCCCATGGGAGCTGTTAGCGTCTCATGGCTCCAAATGTGAGGTGACACTTTACCCTTGCACCTAGTAGAGATTGGGTGAGAGAGTATAGTGGCGTGCTCCAGTTTTGGCGCCTTCCCAATGCCCCTGCTTTCCCCTCTCCCACAGTGCCACTGCACCAAGTATTCTCAGAGCTGACTTTTGTAATACAGCAATCCAGTTGACGACGTTGTCTCGGGCATTGTATTGTCCTTAGGAGATAGCAGCCACCTGCACAGATCTCCAAGTTGTTTGCTTCACTGAATATAAAATATTCTACCCATCAGTTTTCACAGGCTTGCTTGAAAATAACACAGAGGCTGGAGAGGAGACTCAGTGGTTAGGAACACTGGTTGCTTTTCCAGAGGACCCTGGTTTTATTCCTAGCACACAGGTGGTCACTTATAACTGCCTCAAATTTCAGTTCCAGGCGATCTGATACCCTCTTTTTTCCTCCATGGACACTGAAGGCATATAATATACAGACATACAATCAGGTAAATACTCATACACAAAAAATAAATGAAATTTAAAGGTGAATAAAATCTATAAATAAATAAATAAAATCTAAAAACCAAAGCCCAAGCAATTCTCCCACAACACGCAAACCAGGCCCATGTTACCCTGTTGCCTGACAACGTGACTAGCATCTTCCATAAAACAGTTCTCTCTCCAGCTCCTAAGAAGTTGGTGAGCTACAGCCAAATGCCTGCCGACAAGAGTTAAGCTCACGGTGCTTTTCCTGCGTCCCCTGAAGCCTGCAATCGGGAAGCATCCTGCCTTATTACATCCCATTGAACTGGTCTGAACTGTTCCTCGCTGCTCCAGCTTTGAGGCCTGGACCCCCATCTCTAACCAGCCTGGTACAGAGACTCACATACATGGGAAAGAGCCCGAGGCTCTTGATTTAGGGAATCAGGCATGGATACAACCTTGTCATGGATTGTCCCTCCTCTTCCCTTCCTCTGTCCTCGAGGCTCTCATCATGTGGTGGCAACTTCTCTTAGTGCGCATTCCCCAGACTTGGCAGGCCCAGCAGGAAGGCCACCTTCTCTAGAGTCCTCCCACTACCTGGAGAGACGCCCTCTAGAAAGTCTACATCATAGAACAAACATCATTGGCTGAGAGTGTAAAGGCCTGTGTGTCTATCCTTGGTGGCTTCTTTGTACGTGTTGGACATGGGAGAATCATGGCAACTACAGATCACAATAGTCACTGCAGTTCTCCTTAGGCTCCCTAAGACTTCACCAGCCTAGCATGACCATGGAGTCTCCCAAAGGAGCCCAGAACAACACATATGCAATTAGAGGAAGAAAGAAGTCTTCCTGTCAAAGCCAATGACTATTGTAAGCATCATCATCTAGAAACTTCTCAAGAAGATGAGGAAGCTGATTCACAGGTGTGTAGAGTGAACCGGAGGGACCAGAATGCAAATTCAGGCTCCAGAGAATGGCTTAGCTGGTGTAGGGTCAGCCTGGCATACATGGGGCCCCGAGTTCAAGCTTCAGCACCAGTGTGGGTAAAGGCTGAGTGTAGAGAGATGACTCTTGCAATCCCAGTGCTGAGGATGTGAGGACAGGAGGATCTCTGGGGATCACTGGCCAGTCAGTCTAGATAAATCGGTGAGCTCCCAAATCTGTGACAGACCCTGTCTCAAAAACATGATAAAGACTGGCTGAAGAAGACATTCAAATGTCGGGATGCACAGCCTCATATGTGTGTGTGTGTGTGTGTGTGTGTGTGTGTGTGTGTGTGTGTGTGTGCGTGTGCATGCACACACACACACACACACACACACGAGTACAAACCTAGTCTAAGCTTACATCTCCGTTTACTGTTCAGAGACCCACAAGAGAACACTGCTTTTTACTCTAATGTGCAAAATGGGGTCCATCCACAGAATCATAACTCATTTGGTCCATCAGAGAGTTGAGGTCATGGTGTGGCCTGAAGTGAATTCCCGGGTTGGGCAGGTAGTAAGCCCTTCTAAGGAGACTAAAATGGTAGGAAATTCACACAATTTGGTGAGTTTCTTGACTGTTGACAAGGTGCTGGGTTCTGAGCCGTGCAAAGATCAGTCAGTCTGGTTTCAGTCTTTTTCTTTCTATAGTGTAAGGTGGATATATTCGTTATCTATTGCTGTGTAACAAGTCAGCCTTACTCAGCATCCTGTGACTCACATTTCTGAGACTCATCAGTCTTCAGATAGCTTAACTGTGGCCTCCAGCTTGAGTCTCAAGCTGGAAGCAATCGATGTCTGTGTCTGTGGCCAAGTGGGGGAGGCATCTATGGCCAAGCTCACACAAGTGGCTGTTGCTGAGAAACCTCACTGCATGGCTGTCTGGAGGATGGTACCTCATGTGGCAGCCTGCGAATAAGTGAGTGAGTGAGAAAGAATGTCTCACAGGACAGCCACTGGCCTTTTGTCACCTAATCTCTGCAATGGCATCCCATCACTTCTGTGTTCTGTTTGTTAGAAGTGAGCCACCAGGTGCAGCCAACTCGCTCAAGGGGGTGGGCATTCCGCAGGGCAAGCGTGCTAGGAAGCTGGATCATCGCAACGGTCATGGAGGAAAAACATTAAGTGGGGGACCCAAAGCTAACTCTGAAACCTCAGGAATGCATCAGAGGGTAGGAAGGAAGGTGGGGGTTGGGTGGTGGCTGGTGCCAAGTTTTGCAAAGACTGGAACCTTGACTGGAAAGTTAGGTATCTGCTCATTAAAGATCTGAGACATAATGTTCATCTTGAAGGGCTCTGAGTCCTAAGAGTGATAAAGAAAGACATGGACACATCACATGACTTCTGCTCTATCCTCCAGCCATCTATACGAATGAGCACAGGTGTTAGCCCCGTTCCATAGACAAAGACGCTGAGGCCCGGAGAGGTGAAATGCCTTTCTTAAGATTATGTAGTACTGTGGTCATGATTGTACACTGCTTGGCAAATGAACAAATCCTATGCTGTGTGAACTAAAAGCTTAACGGGCTACTAAAAACAAAAACGAAAAATTATGCTAGGAAGGCAGGATGTGGTACAGTGGGACAGTTCGGGTCTAAGTAGTCTTGACTTTGGGTTCAGACACTCAGGAGGTCATAACAGAGCCCCCACATGCTGGGTGGTTTCCACTGACGTTGTTTGTATTGTATTCTGGAGGCTGGGAGGCTGATACCAAGCTGCTGCCAGCAGGGCTGTTTCCTTTGGAGGCCTCAGGTTTGGGCTTGGAGGTGGCCCTCTTCCCTTTCTGGTCTTCATGTGGCCATCTCTCTATGTGCCTATGCCCTAATTGCTTCTTATAGGGATACCACTCAAAGGACAAGATCCCCACCCCCTTCCCATCAGCCTCTTTTGAACTTTAGTTTACTTTTTCTCTGTCAGTGTGGCTATGCTCTGAGTTACTAAGAGCTAGGACTTTGGAGAGACATAACTGAGTCCATGATAAACTCCAAATATTACGCTCATTTGTATGTGTTTTTAGCTAACAGAAGACCACTATTATGTTTTAAAAAATAAAATCTGATGTTAAACATACATATGGTTATTGTTATCATATCATGTATGTGATATGATGTCAGTGTCATATATGATATTGTTAGCATTATATATATGGGAAATATATGATGTGTGTTCTGGGCTTATTAGTATAGGAACGTCTTTCAAATTTTAAGATAGGAACTTATGGAATGTAAGCTGGCCTTGAACTTGCTGTGTAGCTGAGGATGTCCTCAACGCCTGACCCTGCCTGCCCATCTCAAGCACTGGGATTAGAGGCGTGCACCGCCTCACCCGGCTCTGCTCTAGCAGAACAGAACTGACCCCATTCTCAGATAAGCCTTTGTAAATGGCAATGGTTTAAAATAAATGGCTCATTGTGCAATCTCTGGATACTCCTCAAATACATTGCTGCAGAGCCCCAAAAAGAAAAGAATTGAGTTTGGTTTTTTTTTTTTTTAAAGATGAATTGTGAACTAATTTGTAATAATCTGTTAACAATCTTTACCACTAAGAGATAAATGAAAAAAAAAAGCATCCAAAGTGTGTAATATATGTGAATATGGTGGGAGATACAATGTTATCTCCAGTCTTGTCATAGCTTTCCTGAATGTTGCAAATGGACTTGGGCTTGTGCTGAGACAGGGGGGCGTCGCTTTGGTGGTTTCTTTCCCCCGGGTTTGATGGGGCTTTCCTTCTGTGAGTCACAGTAAGCAACCAGCTCATGCAGAAAGAACACACATGTGCAGTATCACACAAGGAGCTGTACAGAGGGCAGAGTTTGGAAAAAAAAAAAAACCCAGACACTACAGGTTAGCTTCTTGGTGTTCTGATATGTTCTGTTTTGACATATGAGGCATTGGTAGCCCATTTAACTTTTCTTGGAAGGCAAACCCCAGTTTTAAAAATACTTGAACCATATTCTTGTGGGCTCTCATACAATCTGGCCCAGAGGCTCACAGCCGTCTGTCTTGGACTCCCCATGCCATCTATGTCATTGACATCTGACCGCTGGTCATCAACCTGACCATCACTGGCCTTGTTTCAGTTGATCAGAGCAAGAACCCCAGACATGGGCCCACAAAAGGAAAGCCCAGTACGTGCTTAAGGAAAATTCCAGGATAATTAGATGTAAATGCTTCCTCCTGGTTAACTAACCGACAGACTTCAAGGGCACAGGAGAATCCCTGTTATCTCTTTACAGACCACAGACCGTAGCATTCCTCAGGAAGCGTTGAGTGTCACCTAAGACTGCCCTTTAGTCTGCTTCCTCCCTCAATTAGGAAAGCCTTTGCAGCACCGAGGCCAAATGAGTCTATAAAAGGGGCCTATTTACCATTTGGCACTTACTCGACGCCAGCACTGTGTACTCTCTCTCTGGTTCACATTTATTTCTCTCTCCACACCCAGCTTCTCCATCTTTTAAACCAATTAGGGAACTGCAGGTTTGGCCCAAGTACCAGAAAAGCTGTTCTTTTTTTGAGCACTGAATTTTTCAGTCAACAAGGAGAGGCCAGCCAAGATCCCTTTATCTCAAAGACAAACAAAGGCATCTAATGAGGGAGGTGGGAGGGCTGGAGGGAGGTGCGTTCTGGAAGCCTTAGTGAGGCTTTGGAGGAGATGGCATGATTTTATGCAAATTAAATTCTCTGCACCAGATCCTATCTGCCAAGAATCTCACTGTCATACAGTGTTGGCCCACTGGATGGCAACAGAGAGCCATCTATGCCTTGGCTGCTATAGTGCGAATAGCTTTACCTCTTGCCGAAGGCGAAAGTTCCCTTGCTTTCTAGTAGAACAAGACTAAGAATTTTACCCAGGAAGAAGTTGAGTTGCCTTGGTTCTCTTTTTCCAGTTAGCCTATGTTTTCACATTCATGTAAAGCCATGCTTGTACTTTTTTATTTGCTAGGAAAGCAAGCTCGGCTAGGAAAGCATATGGCTGATGCATTGTATCCATGAGCTTCACATCCTCATGTCCAACCAGCAGGAGATAAAAAATATTAAAAAATATTAAAAATAAAATATATATATATATATTGCCTAAAGAACATGGGATCACAACTACGTGTGTAACATTTACATCATGTTAGTTAGGTGTTAGAAGCACCTGGAGATGATTTACACTACATGGAGGTTGTGCAGAGGTGATACACAGACACTACACCACTTTATAGAATGGATTTCAGCATCAGCATATTTAGGTGTCTGGAGTTCCAGGGAACAGTTCCCGTGGATACCAAAGGATGACTGTACTGTTTTGTGTTTCCCAAGGAAACTGCAAAGCCAAATTACCTCTTCTTTCTTTTAGGTCAGATGTATTGCTCTCTGAAAATAACATTTTTCCTATCTATCTATCATTTATCTATCCATCATCTATCTATCTTTCTCTCTTTTTTGAGAACCAAGTAGCTACACTAGCTGGGTATGAAACTAAAGTCAACAGTGAGACTTGGCTTTGGTGGGATTTTTGCTGAGCTTCCTGCTCTGAATAAGTCTTTGTACTTGTCTGACTGTCAAGAGGATAATAGAACACTGCTGGAATGGGCAGTGAAAGGGAGAAGCAAAGGTGCTTCCATGGCTTTCTGCACATGGGGAGGAGAAACCTTCCATACCCAGTGAACACCATGGCCTGGGAAAGCTGGTGCTCTCACAGGTCTCAGGAGCTGACCTTGTTCCCAAAAAAAAATAAAATAAAATAAAATAAAAAAAAATCGGTGGAGATTGGAGAAGAGCAGGGAGACTAGAAAACAGGACTTCTGCGGCAGCCATATAGAAAATCCAAAAAACCCAGGAATGCCTTTGCTTTGAGTTCACTCTACATCGAGTGGCTGTTGCAAGCTTGCCTGTCATGTGGGAAAGACAGGGAAAGAGACTTTAAGGGGAACAAGAACACCAGAGAGGAAGAAGAGGGGGCTGGAGGTGGAAGATGGCAGAAGGTCATGATGAAAGTCACCGCCTTGTTTAGAAGCCCAGAGCCTCCAGTCCAGGGTCACCTGTGAGGCTCCCCACTTGTGTACACTCAACACCCTGGTTGAGTCCAGGGCACAGGCAGAGCTAGATTCTGACCATTGGTAAGTGCAGAGGTCCTTGGGCTGATGCAGGAGAGGGGGTCCTTGTGACTGATGGATATTTAGCCTGAGAAGCTTCTGTTTTGGGACTCAGAGAGTCTCCAACCCCCCCCCCACACACACACACGGTGTTTCTGTTTAGCTAAGGTCTGATGCAGGAGCGCACACACTCCCCTGGGATCTTGAAACCACCTCACCCTGTATCAGTTGCTGACTGTCCATGCTTGTAGCCTGGGGCTCCACAGAAGGGTCCAGGCCAGTGCAGAACCTGCCTGCCCTGTGCAGCAGTACTCGCAAAACCAGGAGGAAGAAAGTCAGGGCCCTCTAATTCTGCAGTGGGGGTCTTCAGGAGACACAGCTAGGAGGTCCAGAGAAATCATCGCTGAGGAGCAGACTTCTCCTGGGATGCCTGTTGA